>NC_056731.1:1766782468-1766894504 GCF_019279795.1 Protopterus annectens
TTCTGCAGTGACAACACTGGGAGTATTGTGGTGTTCTGCAGTGACAACACTGGGAGTATTGTGATGTTCTGCAGTGACAACACTGGGAGTATTGTGGTGTTCTGCAGTGACAACGCTGGGAGTATTGTGGTGTTCTGCAGTGACAACGCTGGGAGTATTGTGGTGTTCTGCAGTGACAACGCTGGGAGTATTGTGGTGTTCTGCAGTGACAACACTGGGAGTATTGTGGTGTTCTGCAGTGACAATGCTGGGAGTATTGTGGTGTTCTGCAGTGACAACACTGGGAGTATTGTGGTGTTCTGCAGTGACAACACTGGGAGTATTGTGGTGTTCTGCAGTGACAACACTGGGAGTATTGTGGTGTTCTGCAGTGACAACGCTGGGAGTATTGTGGTGTTCTGCAGTGACAACACTGGGAGTATTGTGGTTCATTGTGACAGACATTTGATTAGAGGGTAAGGACAACGCCTCTACTAGCCCAGGACATAGAATTAATAAATTGTTGTGCACAAGCAAACTATCTTTGAAAAAAAAAACTTAAGTGTCTTGGGGAAGAACAATTTCAAAGGTCTGCATCATTTAGCTTAATGTATTTGTTTGCACAATGCTCATAAGTTTGATTGTCAAACTCATAATTTGCTAGCCTTCAAACAGCTTGCCTGACATAGCTTACCCCACAATCTTGGAATGTATTGTGTAATGCATCTGATACTTTTTCATTATCTCTGGTATTTAATTTAATATTACATTTCCAAACCTGGTGTTAACTTCCTACAGGCATGATTTTCAAACAGATATGGATCAGTCATCACCTTTTAGACCAGCCGGTGGAGGGTACCTCTAAATAAGCTACAAGAAACAAAGTGTAATGGCAATTCCTAAAAGATTTCTGAATGTTCACCTTTTCCAACCCTATGTTTTTTCTAGTATGGGACTGACATAACTTGTAAATTGTTTCTGATCACATGTTCAAAGGCTACAGCATGTAGTGTGACATTCAATAACAGGTTGGATCAGTAAAGTGCTATAGGTATCTCTTTCTGGAATGACTAGAGATGCTGTTTAAAAAGGATGACCTAAAGAATATGCTTTTTTGACTTTGGTAGATGCAATTCCATGTCATCATAATTTTCTTTCTTGGATCCATGGGATTTGTGTTGGGACCAGTACACTAAGAACTTTTACATAAATGGATATATGAATCCTGTTTGACTAGATTATCTGTATAGCTCTCTTAACTTCAGTCCAGAATTGTGACACTGCAGGACAAGCTGCAGATATGTGCACCCAATACTCATTTACATCCTCTATACATCTGCAACAATGGTCAAACGAACCAGGAATGTATTGTATAACCTATGTGGTGTATGAAAATAGCTTGGATGATTCACTAAGGGAACACATGCACTGAAATGCAAGAAGTAGACTGACTGTGTGTCAGCAGCAACTGGATTTTATCTACCTCAGCTAAAACTGCCTCCGTTATTCCTTCCGCCATCTTCCAAAAGGATGAGAAGGGCATTCAGAGTAAGCTATGCCTGTATATAATGAAGAAAGCAGTCTAATCTGAGTGACTACACCCAACAATAGAGAAGACCATGCTTGCATTACCAAAGAACCTTCCCTAGACAACATTTGCACTGCTAAGACTTATCAAATGTTCAAAAGATTTTGTAGTTTTGTTTAGCTCAGGCAGCCATTGGAGCTTATCACAAATTTCAGAAAAAATGATACAGTGTTTTTGTTTACCTACTATGGACTCCATTTTTGACCCTTGTTTGCCAACTACTTAAGCCTCCCCTTGGGCACAGCTTCAGTGGCTTCATGTAAAGGCAATAATCAGTAAGACAAGGAAAACAGAGCCCCCCCCCATGTTACTTGGATAGGTAGCATCTGCCACTGAATACCATGAATGTAAAAAGACCTTCAAATTAAGTACTGAAAGTAATCCACTGGACTGAAAGACCTGTTTGCAATCTTCCCACTTCAGGTTCACTAGAGTCAAAAAGGTCCCTCCAAAAACATTCATGGAGTTCTAATGGTGCTCTAAACTATGGGTCACTCCACTGGCTATGTTAGTTCATATAAACAGTCCCTGCTGCATCTGGTCCTAAGTAATATCCACCATTATACAACAACCACCCCATTAATATTCCAAAATGTGCACGGTGATTGTTCAGCGTGCAGGATGTAGATCAGAGTTATAGTAATGGAAAAAGGTCCGGTCGCCCAAACTTTTTACATTAGTATAACTCTTTTTTTTTTTTTTACAGCAACGGAGAAAGCAAGATCTCTGTTGCTTTTTACAATCTGTCTCGCTATGTTAAATGAGTTTAACATAGCAAGACAGCTTTACAAAAAGTAACGAAGATCTTCCTATCTCCGTTGCTTTTTTTAATGGTGTCTCACTATGTTAAATGGGTTTAACATAGCGAGACAGCTTTAAAAAAGCAACAGAGATTCTCTGTTTCTTTTTTTAAAGCTGTCTTGCTATGTTAAACTCCTTTAACATAGCAAGACACTTTGTAAAAAGCAACGGAGATCTTGCTTTCTCTGTTGCTTTTTTCAAAACTGTCTTGCTATGTTAAATGGGTTTAACATAGCGAGACAGCTTTAAAAAAAAGTAACGGAGATTCTCCGTTGCTTTTTTTAAAGCTGTCTCGCTATGTTAAACTCCTTTAACATAGCCAGGCAGTTTGTAAAAAGCAACGGAGATCTTGCTTTTTCCGTTGCTTTTGCCCATAGCTCTGATGTACTGTGTAAGCATACGCATGCGCAGTACATCAGAACTGCCGCAGAATACCAGACAGCTGTGGAAGGGCAGCAAGGAGGCATTATACAATGCCATTATTTAAGAAAAGTAATTATTTTTTTTCTTAAATAATGTCATTGTATAATAGCAATAATCCACTTCTGGGTGTGGGTAATGCTGGATTTACCCACGGTTGTCTTTGGCCACTCGGGCTTCACCCTCGTGACCAAACCACACCAACCGTGGGTAAATCCAGCATTACCCACACCCAGGCATGGGTTATTGCTATAATATTCAACACTATACATTAAGGACTTCCTTTCAGTCTTAAGTGACAATTGCCCCATCTGCTCCATCTCCTTTAGTATCATTCTTTCCTCTCAGTGGCAATCATCCACAAAAGTGTAATTCTGGACAAAAGTACAAAATAGGATGAATAGCTTACATAGCCACATACATTCCATTTACTGGTCTCCAGTGCTTATGTGCCAATGTCTGGAATCAGCCACCATTCTATTAAACATTCAAAACCTGTATTTTGCATAATAACTAGACTGTTGAAATCACAGTTTTTCTATGGGTGACTTCAGAAGTGAAAGCTCTATTTAAACTCAGGGATGAGGCGTTGCTCAGTGGCAGCAATCCAAGTTATACTCTGATCATAAAATATTTTCAATGCTCTGCAACCTTGCCAAAAAATTGTCATTAATTCACAACAAACCTACAATCTCTCAGATGTAAAACAGTTCTGGAACCAAATAAATCTTACTACAGGACATCATAACAAAAATAATTCTCCTTCACCATCTCTTATTTAATTTGCCAGCTTCTGCATTTGTGGAGCTCAGCATGGCATTTGACTTAGTTGATCATGATCTACTTTTCAGAGGCTTTATGGACATGGTAATTAATGACAAAGCAACAGGCTGACTTGAAGACTTCATCTAACAGAAACTTCCATGTAATGATAAGTACCTCCCAATAAGACCAAACCCTTCTAGTGAACACAGTCATGGTTTATTTCCTTAAGTACTGCCTGGTTTAATTTTCTTACAGGCATTGCAATTTCCAAAGTCTTCTCCAACAATATAGTTCAAAAGCTTCAGTTTTCTGGTGCTCAGCCTTATCTATAGTCCAGCTCTTACAGCTGTGCATTATTATTTGTAAAAAATACAACTTCAACTATATGGCATTTTTTAACAGTATGACATCTTTGCTGTACAAAACCTTGATAGGGTTGCCACCTTTTCAAATGCCCAACGTGGGACATTTTTGGTACAAACGTCAGATTTTGCAGGCCAAAACATACTCATGGCCAGTACAAAGGACAGAACTTCCCTTTTTTGCTTAAATAAAAGCTTATTCTTGTAGCATTTTAGCTGATATTCTGTTTCTTATAACTTGTATGTGGTTCAGATGCAGAATAACTGTTTTATGTAACTATTACATAAAATATAGGAAATAATTTTGCCCTAAAATCTCAGGACATTTGCCATTTTTACAATTTTTTTTCAGGACACAACTGCCCAAAGAGGGACTGTCCCTCTCAAAGTGGGACAGGTGGTAACCCTAAACCTTGACCAGATTTGCCAGAGCATTTTTCTCAAACAATATTGTTTCATTTCACAGCTGCAGTCATTATACAGAGAATTGTTTGAGCTCCCCCCCCCAAAAAAAAGAAAAAACTATCACTGCCTCCTCCTTTTCTCTTTTGATCTGCAAAAACCTGATGAGCTAGATGGATTTTTTTATATTGATCAGCAAGGTGGCATTTTTGCTGTCAGTTTTAATGTTCATGAATAGGAACTTCAACTCTATTTTCAGTGCCAGAGTGGGATCACTTGCATATCTGAGGTTAGTAACATTTCTCCTTGAAATGTTAATTGCAGCATCTGATTTATACAGCCCAGCACTTCACATAATACATTCAGCATATAAATCATATAACTAGGATTACAGCATGCTTTTCCAGTCTTTAACTGATCAGTTTTTCCATATTTGTTTCTAACTTTTGCATATTGGCCTACATGCAAATTCCTCAGGAGACAAATAAGGTGGCCTGGCATTTCCATTTATCTAAGACCTTGCCATAGTTTGCTATGGCACACAGTGTCAAATGCATTAGAATAGTTGATAAATCCAAGACATGTCTCTTTGGAATTCCCTTGCTTTCAATATTTTCCTGGGAATTTTGACAATTTAATATGTGGTGCCACTGTCCCTTTTAAAACAATCTTTTAAATCTGTACGACAATAAAATAAATATGCTGAACAAGAGCAAAGCAAGGCAAAGTTCAAGTATTTATGATTAAATATTTATTTGCAGAGAGTTGATAAGCGCTTTCGCTAATGTAATAGCTTCATCAGATCAAACATTCTCAATAAGACAGACTACTTAAATACAAAAAGAGACATTTCATCCATTCAAATCAGCCAATCAACAAGTCACAATGATTAAACCTTATTAAAATTTAAAACAGCAATACAGAAATATGGCACATAAATAAACCTATTATATAGTGAGCCTATTTATATCAATCTAAAATGTTTCCCATACTTATTCTAAAACTATATGTATATATAAAAAATATATGTGTGTATATATATAAATATTAGTAAATATGTATAAATATGTAATAAAATTATACGATATGTATAATATATACTAAATTCCATATAAAATATATATAAAATCAGATGTGTGAATACATATTAAATATTGAAAAGTCTATAATTGTATTACGTGCCTAGAATTATTTAATATGTCTGCATTGTCTAAGTGTAGGTTTGATAGATACTTTGTCATTTAATCCTGAACCTCTGTCAGCTTTTAACAGAATAATCCAGTTGTTTTCCTTTTCTTCAGTGCGTGTTATTATGTTGCCCCCTCTCACATTGGGCTCAATTACTTCTAATACTCTAAACTGAAACTTGTGGTGAGTATTATGTAGGGCAGTATGCTTCGCTAAAGCATTCTGCATGTTATTTCTCCTAATGCTATAAATAAACCATACTTTGGTCCGGCACAAGATGTTGTCGAAACCAATGATCCAATGATCCAATATTACCTTTGAATGTGAAATTTTCAACTAACTATACGACAGATCTTTTTGAGGTCAAGAAAATTATTGATAAACATTGGGACATACTTAAGGCAGATGACTATATTCACCAGATTGTTGGTGAAAAGCCTTCTTTTGTATATAGAAACAGAAGTAACTTAAAGAGACTGTTGTGTTATCCCAAGAAAGACAAATGCCCCATGAATTTGGGTCACACGGAACAATGCGGACATTGCAATTTCTGCTGTTACATTGATAGTGATACAGCGTTTAATCATCCAGATAGTGGTAGAATGTTTTACATAAAAGCATCTGCAAATTGCATGACCACTAATGTTGTTTATTTAGCAGTATGTGTAATCTGTTCGTCATTTTATGTAGGGAAAACGAATCGCCCCTTACGTGACAGGATAAGGGAGCATATTTATAGCATTAGGAGAAATAACATGCAGAATGCTTTAGCGAAGCATACTGCCCTACATAATACTCACCACAAGTTTCAGTTTAGAGTATTAGAAGTAATTGAGCCCAATGTGAGAGGGGGCAACATAATAACACGCACTGAAGAAAAGGAAAACAACTGGATTATTCTGTTAAAAGCTGACAGAGGTTCAGGATTAAATGACAAAGTATCTATCAAACCTACACTTAGACAATGCAGACATATTAAATAATTCTAGGCACGTAATACAATTATAGACTTTTCAATATTTAATATGTATTCACACATCTGATTTTATATATATTTTATATGGAATTTAGTATATATTATACATATCGTATAATTTTATTACATATTTATACATATTTACTAATATTTATATATATATACACACATATATTTTTTATATATACATATAGTTTTAGAATAAGTATGGGAAACATTTTAGATTGATATAAATAGGCTCACTATATAATAGGTTTATTTATGTGCCATATTTCTGTATTGCTGTTTTAAATTTTAATAAGGTCTAATCATTGTGACTTGTTGATTGGCTGATTTGAATGGATGAAATGTCTCTTTTTGTATTTAAGTAGTCTGTCTTATTGAGAATGTTTGATCTGATGAAGCTATTACATTATCAACTCTCTGCAAATAAATATTTAATCATAAATACTTGAACTTTGCCTTGCTTTGCTCTTGTTCAGCATATTTATTTTATTGTCGTACAAGTTCTGGTTATACAAGAGCATTTACCTGTGTGAGAAGCATACATCGTTTATTACTAAATCTTTTAAATCTAATAGTTAATGATCAATACATTGCTGGAGTCTAGCTTGCATGATCTTTCACATTAACTTGCTAGTTTGAGAAACAAGTGCAATTATTAGCTCAAATGAGCACTTTTTAGCATTAATCTTTTTTGTGGGGGGTGGGCTATAAACTGAGTTTTCCCAATGCAATGATTGCTGTTGTGTTTTCCAAATATGCTGGCCAATTTTGAGCAATAATAACAGCATCATTTTGCAGGAATTAAAAAAAATCAGCTGGAATTCCATCCCTTCTTGCAGCCTTGTTAATAGCAAGCTTTTCTGGAACCCAGGCCATTTAACTTACTCAGGATGTACGGCTCTAGGTCTGAGAACATGCCTTCATATCTATCAGTGATGTCACTGACCTTATTCTATATCTTTCTGTCACCTCTTCTTAAAATCTTCTGCTTCTGTTAGGCCCCTTCCATCTATGTTTTTTTTTTATTATAGTCTTTTTTTACTTTGAAGTTTCCTTTAATACCACATTTCTTCTTTAAGAAATCTCTTATCTTTCCCTTTCTATTACATGTTCCAGTTTTTTGTACTGGGTGGCCATGGTGGTGTAGTGGTTAGCATTGTTACCTACCAGCAAGAGGTTATTTGGTTTGATTCTCAGCTGGGGTGCCTCCTGTGCACAGTCTGCATGTTCTCCCTGTGGTCATGAGGGCTTCCTCCAGGTGCTCTGGTTTCCTCCCACATTCTAAAAACATGCAGTAGGTGGACTAGACACTCTAAATTGGCTGTAGGTGACACTGTGTGTGCAAGTGAGTGGTATGAATTAACTACCACAGCAGGGCTAGCCACCTGTTCTTCTTTTCTAGACCACTTCTAAAAGATTCACTGACACTCATTTACTTTCATAATCTTTGTTTCTGTTAAGAATAGTTTGCTGCAGTTCTTAGACAATATCACAGAACTTTAGACTTTAGGCCTTCAGGCACTTTATCCATCAGGTCTCAGGTCTGAGACTTTAAGTCTGTTCTTTACTTCTGTGACATATTAACATAGAATATTGTTGAACTTGTATGTTGTTGGTCTGGAGGCTTTTCTTTTTTTTTTAATTTGATTCTAAATTTCATGATAAGAAACTGATGGTCTGAGCCACGCTTAGCTTTAGGTCTTATTTTTGCTGACTATATAGAGCTCTTCATTCTCTGACTACAAAGTGTATATTTAGTCTGATTTTGATAGTAACCATATGGTGATATGCAAGAAATAATGTCTAGAGGGCATTATTGCACTTAAATTTTGTATTTATTTTTAATTGCTATATATTTTTGATGTAAAATAGTCCTCCGCTTCATTTTTTCAGACTTAATGTAGTATATGTAATTGCTGTTGGAGGAAGTATTGTACATCCAGAATAAAAGTTATGCAAGTATTTAATGTCTGCACACATACACACAGACACATACTCAGAAACACAAACACCAGAAAGACCCACGACATATATACATAAATACACTCATTCTAAAAGGTATGCAGACAGACTCAAACACACATATATAGATAGAAACTCACACACACACACACACACACACACACACACACACACACACACACACACACACACACACACACACACACACACACACACACACACACACACACACACACACACACACACACACACACACACACACACACACACACACACACACACACACTGCATTTAACATTAATGTAGTTGAGTTGGATCCTGCCTGTCTCCTTGTGAGCAAATGAAATGAAAAAAAAAATGAATGCAAGGCATAGCAGCACCCCCTCCCCAAACTCCTCTCTTTACTGTCCCTGATTTTGCTGCTTGCTGCTGCTTAACTTTTGGGGGTAAATCACTGTGGATTAAAGTTAGTCAGTAATGCCAGAGTTTAATAACATTTATTTAAAAAAAAAGATGACTCCTAATGGACTGCCTGCTGCAGTCATCAATGTCTCTCTCTCTCTCTGCCTCACACATAGAGAAGCACAGATGTACACACACACACACACACACACACACACACACACACACACACACGCACACACACATGCGCACACACAGACACACGCACACACAGACATAACCACACAGACACACACATGTGCGCACACACAGACACACACACACACACACACACACACACACACACACGCACACACACACACACACACACACACACACACACACACACACACACACACACACACACAGACACACTCATGCATGCATACTCACAATTGCATTATTTTATTTACTTTATTTTTTTTACTTTCATGATCATAAAAATATGGCAAACAATTGCTTTTTAAACTGTTTGAGCTTGACAGCAGCTTAATATGCTGTCACTCATAACTACCTAAAAGTACTGCTGCTCAACACTAGGTGTTTAAATAAAAAACTGCACTCCCTGGAAGCACACCTCAGCCTGGAGAATGCAGAATTATGTGCAGTCACAGAAACATGGTTCAGAACCATGGAAAGCACTACAGCTATCAAAGACTACAGTGTCTTTCATACATTTCGACCCCTCTCAGCTCAGGATAAAATAACGGAGGAGGAGTATCAATGTTCATAAAGGAAACGTACACTGCTAGATTGTTCCAACAACATGACTTGCTTGAGCTGCTTCATGCCCAACTAACCATAGGTGTGACCCCCTATCATATCCTGGGTCTATATTATCTTGTCGAAAAACATGTCCAGTGAACATGTCTTCATCAACAAGTAAACAGCGAACCCTGTAATCGCCGAACAGCCAAATCAGCAACTTTTTCCCCAGGGGACAAAAACTCTTGGCCTAATAAAAAAAAAAAAAATGTTCAAATCCTACATAGAGGGGGACTTTGCCTCCCACCCCCCCCCCCCAACTAAATATACCAACTATAAGATTGCACTACAGTGGGGAAAAAGGCAAATCCCTGATGACGGCCAAGGGCTTTTTTCCACTGGGAAAAAATGTCGCTGATTTGGCCATTCTACGATTACAGGGTTTGTTGTTTACTTGTCAATGAAAATTTGTTCATTGAACACGTCTTTCGACAATATAATATAGACCCCGTATCCTTGCTAGCTACAGATCCCATCATGTGAATCTGGAAAACCACTCCTCCTACCTAAACCTACTGCAGTCTCTTAGCATTCAGCCTAACACAATACTTATGGATGACTTCAATTATCCCTCCATAAACTGGGAGACTTATATGACCCATAATTCACTTGCTCAGATGTTTTTGGACTTCGTCAGTGCAAACACCCTGGAGCAACTAGTTAGGTCCCCAACTAGAGGTACAAATATCCTAGACCTTATATTCATGAAAATGGGGTGATGCTGCTCCCTCCCATACATTAACTCCTTCCTGGTAAGATCTGACCACAAAATGATCCCCTTTAGTATTAAAACTAACCAAGAACCTCCATCAGACTCCAAATCTATTAAGAACTTTAATAAGGCCAATTATCTCAAAATAAGTGACAGCTTATTAAACTTCCAAGCACCTCCGAATCCAGATGACACTGAGGCCTACTCTAAGCTGTACACAAAAGCACTATACAACCACATTCATAGCTGCATAGATGAGGCAGTACCTGTCCAAGTCAAACCTATGATCACTGGCAAAAATAAACCACCCTGGTGATCCTCTAGCATAAATAAAGTATTCAATAAAAGGAAATAAATCCTCTCCAAACCCAAGAAGGAGGAGATAAAATAGTGCAAAAAGACACTCACCAGTCTAAATAAACAAATTAGAGAGCTGGTCAAATCTATCAAAGCAAACTACAAGGCAAAGATAGCCTCCCAGGTGAAAGGTAACCATAAGGCTTTTGTAATTATGTTCATAACCTCAAGGGAAATGCTCATCAATGTGCCACGTTAATCATGAATGGCAACCCTTACACCCAGACTGAAACTATAGTAAACTTGCTGGCTGACAAGTTCAGTTCAAACTCCTCTCCCCATGACCTTTTACCACACCCAAAGAAATACCAGCAACCATCCTCCTACCATTCATTACAAGGGTACAGGTCCTTACTGTGCTTGCTTATGCTAAAAACACAGCCTCCATGTGTCCCAACAACGTTCCAGAATGATTCTTAAATAGCCTAAGACAGAATCTATCAGGGCTATTAGAAAGCTTCTTTAACCACAGCCTCCAGATGGGCTTTGTTCCAGAGGAATGGAGGACTGTAACAGGCATCCCTCTGCACAAGGGGGCCCATCAACTGACCCAGGGAACTACAGACCCATAAGCTTGACCAGTATCTGCAAGGCCATGGAAAGAATTATAATGGACCTGATCAATAATGACATAGGAACTCTCCAAACACTGGACCAGAACCAATTTGGCTTTGTCAAATGGAGGTCTTGCCTGCTCAATCTGATGGACTTCTTTGAGAAAGTCACCAGGGCTATGGATGAGGGCAAAAGGGTATACACCGCTTATCTAGACCTGGCCAAAGCTTTCAACAAAATCTCCTACTCTGGGATCATAGATAAATTGAGTTAGGCCTAAACCCCTACATCATAGGATGGATAGCAAACTGGCTCACTGACAGGACACATATTGTCCAGATAGGTGAATCCACTTCTGATAAGAAACCTGTTACTAGTGGTGTCTCATAAGGCTCAGTGTTGCGACCCCTCCTTATTGGTATATACTGCTGTGAAGTGAAAGTCATTGTTGTGAGCCCCTGGCTCACTACTTTTGCTGATGACTGTAAGCTGGAAGCAATCATTGAATACTCAAACAACACTGACATCCTACAAACAGGCCTAAAAATGACAAATGACTAGTGCTAAAACTGTGGTCTGAGACTAAATGCTAAAAATGCATAATCATACCTTTCAGAAAATCAGATATCCCTGCAAATTATAATATTGATAGCGCACCCCTAAAAGTAGACCCTGTGGCATGGGACCTAGGAACACAGATAGTATCTTAAACTTTGACCACCATGTAGCTACAGTAGTGAGCAAATCTTTCTGTGTGGCTTAACTTATAATAAAGGCATGGCATCAAGATCAAAGCAAGTCATAGTGTCATTGTACTTGGCTGTCATCAGGCCCATAATCGAATACAATGCTCCCTTCTGTATGTACCTAACCAGGAACTTACACCAATTAGAGACCTTTCTCACTAAAAAAATGCAAAGAGTAAGACTCATGTCTTGTGCAGACCGACTGAAGGCCCAATCCCTTTACTCTAGCTCATATAATTTATTCAGAGGATACTTATGCCTGACCTACAATACATTCGCTTATCCAGCCCAGATGAAAATGTTACATATTCACAAGAAAAATTATATGAGGGTTACACATTCCTTGGACCTGAACCTTATTTGTGACTCTTAACAGAACTTGCTGTAGAGACAGATTTGTATGCCAAAGGCTACCTCGTATATGGAATAAGCTACCCTTCTTCATAAAACAAAGCCTGTCCCTCACTCTCTTCATAAAGAATTTGAATAAATGGATGGAGAACCATAAATTCACTCCTAGGGTATTGCCCGTGTCCATTATGGACAGAGGTAGTCTGTAAAGTGACTCAGGACTCCATCACCCAAAGACCCACTACCGTGATACTACCCCATCCCATATCTGGGGGAATTAAGATATAATGTTGTCATATCCTGGGTATTATTGGCTAGGCTTGTAAAGGCTCCTGTGCCATTAGCCTAGTAATCACCTATGAACTTATGAACCTATGAAACAGAGGACATGATTTTTATTAGGCATTACTCGTACATAAACACCCTGCTGGAGAATGTTAATTCTCCAGAGTGGTGATGTGCAAGTTGCCCGTTCCCTAACCATACATAATATATGTTAACATGTCTTTTAGGCAGTTGAAAAATAATGTTTGCTATGACTATTAAATTATTTTGGCTGAATTCCACTTGTCAGTGTCTCATATAATTTCAAACTCCAAGGTCAAAATTGTCTGTTATTCTAACCGCACTTTGACAATTAATTTTGGGATCCCACTTAGCTGGGTTGACTGTTCCATCTTTTTTAAAGTTATATGATATTTAGTCTGCCCTCTGCACCATGACTTCCCAGATCTGGAGGTTCTATATTGTATTTCACGTAGCTTCAGTTAGATACACAAACACTTTTATCACATCCAGGTAGTAATCCAGCAAAGGATGAGAACCACAGGTGCAAAATCCAGTAAAATATCAGTGCCTGTGGTTCTCATCCTTTGCTGCTAATTTTTGCTATTTTGGTTGGTGAAATTTTGCTTTTTCCTATTAATCCAGTGACTCCAAAGAGGGAATCAATGCTTTGTTAACTAAAATCTCCCATAAGTGTAGTATTTTTATTGATTTTTATATCCAGGAGTTTTGCCAGTAAATCCTCATACTCTATGAGGGGCAAAGACAGTGTGTATTAGGTGCTTATTGTTCTTGTTTATATATTTACATCTATTAACTGTGTTTGTCCTGCTGGAATGATCCATTTCAGTGGAGTGCATGGGAGAATAATCTCCGGAAGGAAATAGTCAAAAGAATGTCCATATTAACAACCATGTGAACACAAGAACCATAGATTAACAATAAAGAAAATGTAAAACAGAAATAAAAAGTTTACATATTCTAAGCTTAAGCCAACTAAGACAAGGTGTCACAAAAAGTACTAGTATTATTATGAGTGGCCGTTGTTTGGTATTAGTCAAGCTGGAAATGTAAAATGGTACAGAATACAGACCTTGCTTGAGTATCACAAAGACAGAATTTTTTTAGGAAAAGATATATAACACTGCCTAAAGTTGTGGGAGGGGTGTCATCAAGTAAAACATTTATTATTGAACAAGCAGTTTCTAGTCTAGAGTTGCTCTCTTCACTGCTGGCTTTTAGTCATTCAATAGCAGCTACTGAGATAACAGAAGTACCTATCCCATCATACCTGTAGTAAATATAGGACATATCTTATAACAGGTGATATGTATTTGGATCTTTAAACCAGGTTTCAAAAATGGTACATATATCTAAATCGTCCAAGGAGAAAATTGTTTTAGTGTTAACACTTCTGGAATTTACCAAATCTGCCTTTATCATATATATATATATATATATATATATATATATATATATATATATAGGTCCCCGTCATATTGTCGAAACTGCAAAATGCTGACATTCATATGGCCGAGACCATATGATCACCATTTGCAACGCCGACAATGCGGAACCGGCATCTCAGTACAGTGCGGAATGGAAACATTTCCATTCCTACACTGTAGTGAGATCTCGGAGTTGGTATATTTAAGTTATGGGTGGTGTGAGGGGTGCAGGGAGGCTTTTTTGAAGGTTGCCAAGTGCACTGTCAGCTTTCTATTCTCGGCTTGGTTCAGTGGTAACCCCAGATATTTTATTAGTAAGACTGCCTCCCTTGCATATAACTGCAACGGTCTATCTAATCTACTGTGTTCAGTAACAGGGCTATGAAATGTGTTGCATACAAAATATTTATGTGTTGCATACATGACATTTTGTTTTAAAGAGCTAATGGCTTCTTGAGGCACAGATGAGGATGCTGTAAGTGTCTTCTACACAATATTTGCATAGGTAGTGTTAGGTGCGTAATTATGATCGCAGAATGGGGTTGCGTCTGAGAATTTCGTCATGTCATTCTGGCTATACTTACACTTTTCATAAAAAATTAGGATCTCGTCAGTAAAAAATACAAACATGAGGCAGAGAGAACACCTTCTATTAAATCTTTAAAAATTAGCTCATATTATGCCTCGATAATTTGTTTTTATTATCTTTCAGGTATAAAGCACATATGTTAGAAAAGTGTGTTGTGCTTGTCAGAACATAAGGTTACCTTTGCAAATGTCCATTAAATCACTGAGGTTTATAGTAAATTTTCTTTTTAAACAGACTATTTGTGACTTATTTTTTATGTTTACATATAATGTATTGTTACTTTGTGGACATTTTAAAAGTAAGCTGAAAAATGGTTAATTAATGGTTGTAAATATTTGAATGGATGAATATCCGAAGCTTAATTCCCCCACATGACATCACATTAGTGAAATATAGAAATAGAATTGATCTTGTGGTGATCACGGGTATGGACATAGGGAATACGAGTGTGAGGGGCTATTGAAGCTAAATTAGAAAAATGCGTAGGTAATTCAAGATTCTCTTGACTCAAGAATGCAACAAACTCAGAGTGAGGAAACTCTTAGGTCTCAGAAAAAGAATTGTTTTTTTCCTGCCATAAATAAAACTTTTATAATTAAAATATAACAAAAATACTGCAATAAAGCAAATATCCAGCAAGTATTCAAAAATCAGATTAATTCATACAGAAGGCTGTTCCAGCAGCTCTTTCAGTAAAACACTGAATGTGTTTTCCTTATTACCCTAAATAAAAAAGAAATGGGTAGCAGGTTTTTCAAAAAATTAAAATGCAATTGACTGCCACAGGCTCTGGTGAAAAAAAGAAAAGAAAAGAAAAGAAACACAAGGCTTGATTTCTGGCCTATCCTGCAGTTTTAAGGTAACAAGTAAAAAACATCTATAAATTGAAATAACAATGCAATAAAACAAGATTAATACAAGAATAATTTCTAAAAGCATACAAACACACATGTAAAACATGTCTATTCACACCAAAGTCTATTCTGGCACCTTTCTCAGGAAAGCATTGAGCAACTTTTTCCCTTACATTAAACGGTTAGTTTCTAGTTCTGACCAAAACTCACACACATTTATCTCCCTCGGGCCTCTCAAAAATGTTTAATTATTACCCTAACATAGAACTTCTATAATTGGAAATCTTTAAATTAAAAATAATGCTATACAACAGAAAAAAAAAGAAAATGATGTAGTATACAACACTGCAATCTGTTGTGGCAGCTTTTGTTATTTGAAGATTGCACTCTGTAACATTATTAGTGCTGCAGTGTGGCCCACTTGTCATCACATTAGTGAAGTATGGAAATAGAAAGAACAGGTGTTGAAAGAGAATGACCATGATTGCTATCACCCATACACCTCAGCATGCATGTATAGTAGTAAACAACCTGCCATACTTCCTGTGTTACTGCAACCAGAGGAACCGTGTGCCCTTTGAAAATGTACATTGTCGCTACATAATTTAAATAGATGGCTTCAATTTGTTACATACTGTATGTATGAGATACTAGAGAGTTAGAGCCAAAAACTTAAATAAATGCCTTGACTTCCTAAGGCATAACTTGATTCTATTTATTCAGGTTGTTTTGTTTTACTGTAGACAAAAGCCTGACAAGCATCTTACATGACAGCATTCTGAGGTCCAGGAACACAGACAACATGGTCAGATGACTGACAATAAAACATTAAAAATCCAAAGTGTACTTTCTGTATTGCAGAATAAACTGTAACTTCGTTCTCTACAATATATCTGCTAATGAATTATGATGTCAAGGTAAGGTGTTTGGAAATATATTACATGCGTCTAAATAAAAAAAAAATCTAGTTTCCAACTTCTCCTAGAGTTCACAAGCAATTAAAAGTCCTAGATCATACAAGAAGAAATGCAAAATTTGCTTTCTGTCATATTGTACAACATTTCATGCTCCAATAAAATTTCTTTAAAGTAAAATAACATTTATTAGAGTGAAGCACAATTAAAGCAATGTTAAGTATATAGAATAAATAACTAAATAAATAATGGTAGCTGGTTTTATAAAGAAAACTGTGTGAGTTAGAATTTTTTTATATATAGTAGACACCTTTGTAAATAGTTGCTTTTGTTGTGTTTTGATATTCTTCTTTTATTACTTTAATTATCTAATTACTGTATATATATATATATATATATATATATATGTATATATATATATATATATATATTTTAAATGTTATACTTTGTTATGTAATTGGAAAAGTTTAATAAACTATTTCAGAAAAAAGAGCAATGCATGACATTTTTCACCAAATTATAATTCTTATAAAACATTTGGATGTAAGGAACTGAGAAATGTCTTAAGCATGCAAGTCAGAATCTATGAATGCTTTTAAATACTACATAGATTCATAGGTTCATAGGGAGGTACAAGGCTATTGGCTCTAGGGCCTATATAAGCCTATCCAAGAAGGTACCCTGGCGTTCGCCACCCAAGAAAATTATTTTCCTGTGCCACTGTCGAGCAGAGCCACAGAAGTGATCCCCGGGGTGAATTTCCTATTGCCCATCCAATCATCAAGATTTTTCTTGAAGAGTGCTAATGAGGAGCTTTGTTTGATATAGATAGGTAGACATTGTCAGTCACCTTATAAATCAGACACTTGACATTCTTATTTTGGTACATGTAGCTAATTTTGGAGAATTCTTAAAGTAGTATGTAATTTCTTGAATGACCACAAGAGAAGGGAGTGTATTGCTTATTATACCATGACCCCCCATTAATATTCCAAAACGTGCACGCTGATTGGCCAGCGTGCACATTGTAAATCAACTTATACTAATGGAAAAAGGTCCGGTCGCCCAGACTTTTTCCATTAGTATAAGTCTCTTTTAAAACACTGTCTCACTATGTTAAAAGAGTTTAACATAGCGACACAGCTTTAAAATAAGCAACGGAGATCTCCATTGCTTATTTTAAAGCTGCCTCGCTATGTTAAACCCATTTAACATAGCGAGACAGGTTTAAAAAAAGCAATGGAGAAAGCAAGATCTCCGTTGCTTTTTACTGTTTCGCTATGTTAAATGGGTTTAACATAGCGGGACAGCTTTAAAATAAGCAACGGACATCTCCGTTGCTTATTTTAAAGCTGTCTCGCTATGTTAAACCCATTTAACATAGTGAAACAGTTTGTAAAAAGCAACAGAGATCTTGCTTTTTCTGTTGCTTTTGGCCACAGCTCTGATGTACTGCGTAGGCATGCACAGTACATCAGAACTGCCGCGGATACCAGACAGCTGTGGAAGGGCAGCAAAGAGGCATTATACAATGCCATTATTTAAGAAAAGTAATTATTTCTTTTCTTAAATAATGTCATAGTATAATACCAATAACCCACTTCTGGGTGTGGGTAATGCGGGATTTACCCATGGTTGTCTTTTGTTGGTCCCTCGGGCTTTGCCCTCGGGACCAAACCATGCCAACCGTGGGTAAATCCCGCATTACCCACACCCAGGCGTGGGTTATTGCTATATTGTTCAAGTTCTCAGATGACATTATACTGAATGCCCATAAATATGGTAACACTGATGGTACATTTTAATGTTCATCATACAAGAAAAAACTCACCACTTTGTAGAAAACATCAATAAATAAAAAACAAAACAAAAAAAAAAAAAAAAAACAAAAGCAAGCAAACAAAAAAAACGTGAGGCTAACAATATGGCAACCCCCTCCAATCACTGTGACACCAATTTTTCTATAGCCTTTGTCTCTCCATTCAATTTACAGTCAAGTCTTCTTTGTTCCATAATCCGCAAGAACTGGTATTTCATTACCAATGCTGGATTACATGACAGATTGGGCAAGACCCCTCGGTTTACCTTCAAAAAAGGTTCCAACTTGAAGGACTTGCTACAAAGAAACCATTCTACAGACTTCATGTCAAGATCAAAGGCACTCTTTCCTGTGGTTGTTGCAAATGGTGTACACATTTAAGAACAGGGAATTCCTTTAATATTGGTAATAAGAAGTACACCATCAATCATAAAATCAGTTGCAACACTAAATCCATAGTGTATATAGCCTTTTGTGAATGCTGTGATGCATTCTATGTAGGAAAGACCGACCGTCGGTTCAGAGACCGCATATACCAACACTAAATGCGCTATCAGGAACAACAAGACTGATAATGCCCTTTCAAAACATATATGGGACAATCATGGCCATACTTTTAAATTCATGGGCATAGACCAGGTCATCTGTGACAAAAGAGGAGGACCTCAGGCATTATTGTTAGAAACCCGTGAATTAGAATGGCAATTACAACTAGATGCCTTCTCATACCCGGGTTTAAACGACAGCTGTAATATAGCCTGTATGTTAAAATACAGGAGTTATCTAAGGTAAACTTATAGCTAACACAATACCTTTAAGACATCAGACCTAGCCTAAGCAGTATTTCACATTTCTTTGGCTGTAGGCATGTGACACTAATTTTCTCTCTACACTTTACATATTTAATCTAACTATGTCTGTTCTTATAAGAAAATAAATTCCAGTTCAGATTTTTAGGGCACGGAAGTCAACATGACATAGGTTAAGAAGAGGAATGGTTAACATTCCATACCCCTTTAATTCTGAATAAAGAATTAACCTAGTCGATTCAGCAATCTCAAACCATATTTACAAATATGTATTTTGCTACTAGGTAGACAACTAATAGCATCCATTAGACCGAATTACAATTTTAATATCTATAGGTTAAGAAAGTCCTACTGTCAGTTAGTGTTGACATCAAACTGTCTATATTGTCTAAGTTGATTTTAATTTTTTAACCAAGTATTTTTAACTATGCAGATTAATTCTGTGAACATTTCACATTGAATTAATTCTATATATTACACAAATGCATTACTACATCATTTTGTCAATTGATTTTTCACATTTGTAATGTTCAACTTTTAAAAACAATTTAATTAAGATTGAATGTATGTGGCTATGGCCACAAGAGTGCTAACACCAACGTTCACGCTAATGTTACTGCCTGCACAAGCAGGTACTTCACCTTTAAATTTTTGAATGTTTTACTCAATCACCTGATCACTAACAGGTTAAAAGAAGTGAACTGCTGTGTATTGGTAAGCTGAAGAAGCTCCTGTATTTCAGAAGCGGCGTGTTATTTCTTTACTTGAATAAATTACGTTTCTTTTTGTACCAAGACTCGTCCGGACAACCGTTTTCATTTTTTTACTTTGTTTTTGTGGTTTTACAAGTTTATAGTGTATAATGGCCTCCGGTGGTCCTTCGAGTCCTGGTTCTCCAAATATCTTCGGAACTATCGATGCGAGTGATAAATCTGAAGCTGCCAACCTAACAGCACTCATGCTAGCGCTTTCACAGCGCCTTGACAATATTAACACAAGGCTAGACAAGTTCGAACGGACTAATGGGAGTCATAATGGTACTCATGGATACAACCCCACAGGCTTTAACCATTCCTTAACAAGCGACAGCAATGTGGATATTCCAGCAGGACAAATCCCTCGACTGCAAACCTCAGGAGCATCGCCCTTAAGGGGGAACCAAGGTACGAGTCGGTATGAGGGAAGCAATAACGGCTCACTGCAACTTCCTGGTATCGCAGATACACACATGGACAACAGAAGCACCAATAATACGGTGCCTATTCGTGCCTTTGACGGAGCAACACCTGGCAATCAGGTCTTGAATGGGGAGACGGAATCGCTTATTGGGATGCCCTCCTTAGCCGAATGGGCAAACAACGCTACGGCGTTTGAGTTCAGCAACTCCTCAAATTTGGGCGTACCGGCGAACGACTCCCTGGGACAAGGTAACTTGTTTGACAACATTACCAATAACTTGAAATCTTTAGACAATTTAATGTTAAAAATCAAAAAGCTGCAATTAGAAGTAGCATACTTCCAGCAGTGTAGGAAGGAAGGGGTTGTACCTAAAGGGCTCCGAAGTTCCTTCACGCCAACAGGTTTATTCACTGATGCTGTTTTCCTTTCAGAATTAGAAGCCTTATTTAACAAACAAGGCGCTGAATTACTTGAGTTGATGATCAAAAACTATTCTAAGCATATTGCTGTACTTTTAGATGAAGCCTCTGCTCTGGACAATATCATCAAATCGGACAATAATTTTTATAGATATAAATTTGAATACCATCGATCCTTCACAAGTATTGACTCAATGCTAATCAAACTAAAGGGGAACAAAGTGAAGAAACTTGAGAGAGACAGGCATGCTTATCAAAACAAATCAGCCTATCCAAATCTGTTTAGAAAATTGAGTAATGTGACTAGACATGATGAACCAGAACAGGCTCGTTTTCATAGTGAGGACAGGGAAGAAGATAGTGTTATTCAAAATAATCCGGACAATGACCAAGGTACTACCTCGACTGGACAGGGACCCCGGAGAAGTAATAGAATTAAATCTTTCAATAACAACAAAAATAAGAATGGTAACCAAAAGCCTTTTTTAGGGAAAAACAACCGATTCCAGAGGAACAAGCACAAGAACTAAACCATTCACTTGCAGAAACTGAAATCTCTGAACAAACAGAGTCCACTTGTAACATGGTTTACCCGACAGTTCATTCAAATAAAAAAGGCGATTTCTTTATTTATAACTTCTCTGAAGTTACAGTTGATCAAGAATTAACTGAGTTACTATCAAAAGGGCTAAACTTTGTACCTGATAACACCTTCAGGTTAGCTAAAACAATAATGGACTTGAAGCTGTTTGTTCGTAAACTTAACCTGAATACCTTCTTCAACAATGAACTGCCTGGTTCTAATACTAGCCTGAAATTACCAAGTACCTTTAATCCCCCTCTACATCCTGGTTTGTGTATATTTGAAAAAGCCTGTGAATTGGATTTTAGGCAACTACAGACTGCTAGGGGAATTGACAGAATCTGTAAAAACACCTCACCAGACCAATTCATGGCCTTAAATAAAATCAGTAACTCTGCGGTAAGGGTTACCAAACCGGACAAGGGTGGTGGCTTGGTGATCTTTGACAATACTGAATACAATAGAAGGATGGCTATAGTACTTGATACACCAGCCTATGTCAACTCATCCTTGAACGAGTTAAACACATGCTACAATAGGATCAAGGGTTATTTTAGGGATCTCTACTTGGAGGGAAGAATCAATATCGACATGTACAACTTCATTGACATTTCATATCCGAAGGTACCTGTCATGTTTGGGATCCCTAAAATGCATAAGAACCTTGTAGATCCACCAATGAGAGCCCTGATTGATGGCAGAAATTCAATCACTCATCCTTGTGCAAGACTCGTTGAAAGCATCATCAGCAAATACCTCAAGAACATCCCTCAAATTTGCAAAGACTCCTGGTCTTTTCTCAGCTCAATCAATGACATCAATTTCGATCCTAGTTTCAATTTTTTAACAATCGACGTAGTCGATTTGTACACATCAATACCACATGATGTGGCTATTGAATGGATCGAACTCATGCTGAAAGACTGTGGAGCATGTAACAACGACATTTATTTAGTCACAGTACTTTTGGATATAGTACTGTCCTCTAACTTCTTTATGTTTGATGGTGATTACTACCTGCAAAAGAAAGGCATAGCCATGGGGTCTCCATGTGGGAGCAGTGTGGCAAATATGTTTGTGGCTTTCTGGGAGAAGAATTTCTTATTCAACTATGAACCTTTTGTGAATCAATCTAGGATTTATACTCGATTCCTGGATGATGTCTTTATTCTGCTACAAGGCAATGAAAATGATGCCTCAAAATTACTTTCACACATGAACTCTACCACAGAGTTCCTGAAATTCACGCATCATTTTTCAACATCGACGATAGATTACCTCGATGTTGAAATATCAAAGGACACCATCAATAACAGATTCTGTTCAACAATTCACAGAAAGGCCACATACTGCAACTCGTTTTTACATTTCTCAAGCTGCCATCCTTGGAAACAAAAGAGATCGATTGTCAAAGGGCAGCTCGTGAGGGCTGCTCGTATGTGTAGCACTCCCGAAGCTTTTGAGCAGGAATGCTCACTTCTTGCGAACATGTTTGGAAGCCGTGGATACCCAGTGGAACTAATCCTCGACCTGACAGAGGAAGTTTCATCAAAAGCGAAGTGAAGGTTTTTATTTACCCTTACTTCAAGCAAAGGTGCATGTAAGCAATGAGGTGAACATCATACATCTCAATGACAATCCATCTTCAGGTGAGGCTAACAATATGGCAACCCCCTCCAATCACTGTGACACCAATTTTTCTATAGCCTTTGTCTCTCCATTCAATTTACAGTCAAGTCTTCTTTGTTCCATAATCCGCAAGAACTGGTATTTCATTACCAATGCTGGATTACATGACAGATTGGGCAAGACCCCTCGGTTTACCTTCAAAAAAGGTTCCAACTTGAAGGACTTGCTACAAAGAAACCATTCTACAGACTTCATGTCAAGATCAAAAGGCACTCTTTCCTGTGGTTGTTGCAAATGGTGTACACATTTAAGAACAGGGAATTCCTTTAATATTGGTAATAAGAAGTACACCATCAATCATAAAATCAGTTGCAACACTAAATCCATAGTGTATATAGCCTTTTGTGAATGCTGTGATGCATTCTATGTAGGAAAGACCGACCGTCGGTTCAGAGACCGCATATACCAACACTCGTACGCTATCAGGAACAACAAGACTGATAATGCCCTTTCAAAACATATATGGGACAATCATGGCCATACTTTTAAATTCATGGGCATAGACCAGGTCATCTGTGACAAAAGAGGAGGACCTCAGGCATTATTGTTAGAAACCCGTGAATTAGAATGGCAATTACAACTAGATGCCTTCTCATATCCGGGTTTAAACGACAGCTGTAATATAGCCTGTATGTTAAAATACAGGAGTTATCTAAGGTAAACTTATAGCTAACACAATACCTTTAAGACATCAGACCTAGCCTAAGCAGTATTTCACATTTCTTTGGCTGTAGGCATGTGACACTAATTTTCTCTCTACACTTTACATATTTAATCTAACTATGTCTGTTCTTATAAGAAAATAAATTCCAGTTCAGATTTTTAGGGCACGGAAGTCAACATGACATAGGTTAAGAAGAGGAATGGTTAACATTCCATACCCCTTTAATTCTGAATAAAGAATTAACCTAGTCGACTCAGCAATCTCAAACCATATTTACAAATATGTATTTTGCTACTAGGTAGACAACTAATAGCATCCATTAGACCGAATTACGAATTTTAATATCTATAGGTTAAGAAAGTCCTACTGTCAGTTAGTGTTGACATCAAACTGTCTATATTGTCTAAGTTGATTTTAATTTTTTAACCAAGTATTTTTAACTATGCAGATTAATTCTGTGAACATTTCACATTGAATTAATTCTATATATTACACAAATGCATTACTACATCATTTTGTCAATTGATTTTTTACATTTGTAATGTTCAACTTTTAAAAACAATTTAATTAAGATTGAATGTATGTGGCTATGGCCACAAGAGTGCTAACACCAACGTTCACGCTAATGTTACTGCCTGCACAAGCAGGTACTTCACCTTTAAATTTTTGAATGTTTTACTCAATCACCTGATCACTAACAGGTTAAAAGAAGTGAACTGCTGTGTATTGGTAAGCTGAAGAAGCTCCTGTATTTCAGAAGCGAAAACGTGTTATTTCTTTACTTGAATAAATTACGTTTCTTTTTGTACCAAGACTCGTCCGGACAACCGTTTTCATTTTTTTGACATTCTTATTTTGGTACATGTAGCTAATTTTGGAGAATTCTTTAAGTAGTATGTAATTTCTTGAATGACCACAAGAGAAGGGAGTGTATTGCTTATTATACCATGACCCCCCCATTAATATTCCAAAACGTGCACGCTGATTGGCCAGCGTGCACGTTGTAAATCGACTTATACTAATGGAAAAAGGTCCGGTCGCCCAGACTTTTTCCATTAGTATAAGTCTCTTTTAAAACACTGTCTCACTATGTTAAAAGAGTTTAACATAGCGACACAGCTTTAAAAAAAGCAACGGAGATCTCCATTGCTTTTTTTAAAGCTGTCTCGCTATGTTAAACTACTTTAACATAGCAACACAGTGTGTAAAATGCAATGGAGATCTTGCTTTCTCCGTTGCTTTTTTTTAAACCTGTCTCGCTATGTTAAATGGGTTTAACATAGCGAGACAGCTTTAAAATAAGCAACGGAGATCTCCATTGCTTATTTTAAAGCTGCCTCGCTATGTTAAACCCATTTAACATAGCGAGACAGGTTTAAAAAAAAAAAGCAATGGAGAAAGCAAGATCTCCGTTGCTTTTTACTGTTTCGCTATGTTAAAGGGGTTGAACATGGCGGGACAGCTTTAAAATAAGCAACGGACATCTCCGTTGCTTATTTTAAAGCTGTCTCGCTATGTTAAACCCATTTAACATAGTGAAACAGTTTGTAAAAAGCAACAGAGATCTTGCTTTTTCTGTTGCTTTTGGCCACAGCTCTGATGTACTGCGTAGGCATGCACAGTACATCAGAACTGCCGCGGATACCAGACAGCTGTGGAAGGGCAGCAAAGAGGCATTATACAATGCCATTATTTAAGAAAAGTAATTATTTCTTTTCTTAAATAATGTCATAGTATAATAGCAATAACCCACTTCTGGGTGTGGGTAATGCGGGATTTACCCACGGTTGTCTTTGTTTGGTCCCTGGGCTTTGCCCTCGGGACCAAACCATGCCAACTGGGTAAATCCCGCATTACCCACACCCAGGCATGGGTTATTGCTATATTGTTCAAGTTCTCAGATGACATTATACTGAATGCCCATAAATATGGTAACACTGATGGTACATTTTAATGTTCATCATACAAGAAAAAACTCACCACTTTGTAGAAAACATCAATAAATAAAAAACAAAACAAAAAAAAAAAAAAAAAACAAAAGCAAGCAAACAAAAAAAACGTAAATAAAGCACCTGAAGAACAACATAACCAGGCAAATTTATTATTTACTTATTTTATTTTATTTTTTTTATCATTTGTTGACCAAGAAAGTCCAACTAGGTCAGAGCCTATTTTCAGCGGAGGGCCAGGGAGAAATGCTCAAGACGCATGTCTTTGGATTGTGGGAGGAAACCAGAGTACCTGGAGGAAACCCATGTGAACGCAGGGAGAACATGCAAACTCCACACATAAGGCATCCCAGCCGAGAATTGAACCGGAGAACCTCTTGCTGTGAGGCAACAACGTTAACCGTATTAATTGGCACTTTAGTTCACAGTCATAAAACAAACTTCTTCAGATAACAAACCATTCCAAGACATCCATTTCAATAGAAAATGAAACACTACCATCTAGTGTAACAATGCATACATATCATTAAATAATAGAATCAGATACATTAAAAATATATAATATAGATAGTCAAATGCACTAAGCTAAAATAAAATAATGATAAAAAATCAAAAATTAAATCCTCACCAAACTTACAACTTCATATTCCTGAGACCACTAAACTATTAACAGATGTAATTTAATTTAAACAAGGTGTATTGGTCAAATCCTGATATAATTGCCAATGTAATTCACAGGATAATACTAGGAATGACCAGTTGTGGCTATTTAGAGGAATCTGATTATAAAAGAGAGAACATTAAACAGGCCTTTTTTTTTTTTTTTTTTGCTACTTGAACTTCAGGGCCACCGTTCCTTGTTTCATGAGCTCAGAAGTGTCAGTCTTTTCATCTTAGATATTGTTTGATTTGTTAAGACAAGATCTGACCTGTGCTTTCTTTTTGGTATTGTATATAATGATGTCCCAAAGACCGCCAAAGAAGTCCATTTGGAGCAATCATATACCTGCTATAGATTTTCATTTAGTATGTGTTCTCTGCTTAGTGGAGGAACAGAATACTGAATATTTTGAGCACCTTTTGAAGGGATTAATAATATACAAGCTTCTCTAGAAGACAGAAAATAATGTTCTGTAGTCCTTGTCTGTTAATCTAAAAAGGTGGTTCTGAGTCAAAGCATATCCTACAGACACAAACACATAAACATACACACACAAACACACAGATACATACACAGATACACACACACACACACACACACACACACACACACACACACACACACACACATGCCATGAGTGCATACAGATGCACACAGACACACACAGAAAATAAAAAAGACCTTGGATGCTTTGCAGGGCAGATGCCAGTGACCAAGGCTGCTCAAATTCAGATAAGTTTATCTAGTTCAAGGAAGAATAACTACTTAAGTAATCTGCTGTCCTTATTACATCACGTCACTGCCTCAAAAATGGTCAATGAGAAGATGCAGTGGTAGTTAAAACATTTTACACCCAGCTAGTGTAGCTGATGTGTTGCTTAAAGAATGTTCCTTTCAGACTGTGAGCAGACATTCCTTTGTCTCGGGCATTGAAAATGGAAGTTACCTACGTTTTTAGTACTCCATGATAGAGTAAGCCTTTTGATAATTGTTCTTGAGGTGTCCAGAGGATGGACATTGGTATGTCCAGTAACTATATCATCACCAATAATATTGTATAAGACATAAACATCTGGTATCTGGATTCAAGCTCTGAGGCATCCAGGGATTGGACTCTGTTCCCAAAGAACTCAGAAATAGCTCATGTGCTCACTTTTAAAACATTTACTCATTATTATTTCAAGTTACTTTAGCAGCAGTGCTACAGCCTTCTACTTCTAGAGTATCTGGATCTATCTATGTATCTGTGTATCTGCCTGTGTCTCTCTATCTGCCAGTATATCTAGCTACATGTCTATAGTTCTGTCTGTCTCTCTCTTGACCTGTTCTACCTATTCTGCTTGCTGTACAGAAATTACCTTATCAAATATAATTCAAGAAATATAATGCAAAGAAGTGCATAGAAAAAGTGCACACAGAAAAGAGTACACCAAGTCATCCGAGTCATATATACATGATCAGCAGTATGAAATAATATTAATAGCTTCATGCAGTTGCTCTGATATAAAGTGGATTAAGGGCATTAAGGTGCTATTTTTGTCTGATTTTTTTGTCTGAATATAAAGGTCATTTGCAGTTTATGATTGATTACACAGAATTCTGACTAATATGAAGTGTGGTGAAGTGGGTTTATTTTGTAAGTAGGATATAGAATTGGATGCAGAGTGCAGAGATGATGTGAGTATATGGTTAAAATCAGTTACAAACCAATTGTGCAAATAAATATGCTTTGACACTCACTTTGAAGCCATCTGAGTTTGATCTTATATTTTATGGAAGGGAGTAGCTGAGTGGGGTCCAGTTAGGAGAAGGTATTAATGATAGAGGATATGTGGTACTACAGGGGTGTACCTTTTGGTGGATTGAGCTATATATAGAGGTGGATAGTAGGGGTATCCTGCAGTTACCTCCAGTGGCTGTAGTGGCTAAAGTCAAACAATGGTCTAGCTAATAGGAATTTATAGAGATTTATTAATGCATTCTAGCACTGGAATTAAATGAGTTGGTTGCTTGTTTTAGAGCAGCAGATGCAGAGGTGTGCTTTCTTGGGCAATGTGCATGGACATCAACAGGCTCTGCAGATGCAAGTCGTAAGTTTAGTGGTGTTAGCTGAAATTGTGTATAGAATATGTAAGGCATAGTTTAAAACTAACAGTCAAGTAAAATCTGCTGATAGTTTTTCTTGGATTCCCTTGAGAGATAATATTGGAGACGGTTTATGGTTTCACCTGCTCTTGGAATCTGCAGATTGTCTCATTTAGATGAATTTCAAAGGAGAAGATAGGGATATATCCACAGTCCTAGGTAACTGAATACATACATTCCTTCAGTATTTCCATGTGGATTAATGTGAATGCTGTTGACATGTCTTAATAGTTTTATTTTTATTTAATTTTATGCACTGATTTTCTTCAGGGTGGTTTGCAAAGGGTACTTAAAGTATGAATTTAGTGTAAGGGTAATTTTGTTAAGAGTGGATTGCATGCCAGGTGTGTTAGGCTGAGGAATAATCCTTTGATGTTTATTAATCAGGGAGAGAGGACCAGAGTACAAAGTCACTGAACTACAATCTTCTTCTTATTTCGGCTACTCCTGTCAGGAGATGTCCTCTGCATCTTGCACTGTCACACCAACCACCTGCATGTCCTCTCTCACCACATCCATAAACCTTATCTTAGACCTTCCTCTTTTCCTGTTACCTGGCAGCTTCATCCTTTGCATCTTTTTCCCAATATACTCTGCATCCCTCCTCAGCACATGTCCAAACCAATGTAATCTTGCCTCTCTGGCTTTGTCTCCAAACCTTCCAACCTAGACTGACCCTCTAATATACTTATTCTTAATCCTGTCCATCCTCGTCACACCCAGTGCAAATCTTAACATCTTCAACTCTGCCATGTCAAGCTCTGACTCCTGCCTTTTTGTCAATGCCACTGTCTCCAACCCATATAACATAGCTGGTCTCACTACCCTCTTGTAGACCTTCCCTTTCATTCTTACTGGTACTCATCTGTCGCAAATCACTCCTGACACTCTTCTCCACCCACTCCATCCTGCCTGTACTCTCTTCTTCACCTCTTTCCACACTCACCATTACTCTGAACTGTTGATCCCAAGTACTTAAACTCATCCACCTTTGCCACCTCTACTCCCTGCATCCTCACCATTCCTCTATCCTCCCTCTCATTCACATGCATATATTGTGTCTTAGTCCTGCTAACCTTCATTCCTCTTCTCTTTAGAGCATATCTCCACCTCTCCAGGGTCTCCTCTACCTGTTCCCTACTCTCACTACAAATCACAATATCATCTGCAAACATCATAGTCCATGGGGACTCCTGTCTGAGCTCATCTGTCAAACTGTCCATCACCATTGCAAATAAGAAAGGGCTCAGAGCTGATCCTTGATGTAATCCCACCTCCACCTTAAACGCATCCATCACTCCCACCGCAGACCTCACCACAGTCACACTACCCTCATACATATCCTGTACCACTCTTACATATTTCTCTGACACTCCCAACTTCCTCATACAATACCACAACTCCTCTCTAGGCACCCTGTCATATGCTTTCTCTAAATCCACAAAGACACAATGCAACTCCTTCTGACCTTCTCTGTACTTCTCCATCAACACTCTCAAAGTAAACATTGCATCTGTAGTGCTCTTTCCTGGCATGAAACCATACTGCTGATCACTAATCATCACCTCCCTTCTTAACCTAACTTCCGCTACTCTTTCCCATAACTTCATGCTGTGACTGATCAGTTTAATCCCTCTGTAGTTACTAAAGCTCTGCACATCACCCTTATTCTTAAAAATCGGTACCAAAACACGTTTTCTCCATTCCTCAGGCATTCTCTCACTTTCCAAGATTTCATTAAACAATCTAGTTAAAAACTCCACTGCCATTTCACCTAAACACCTCCATGCTTCCACAGGTATGTCATCTGGATCACCCAGTCACTGGGGATGCAGAAGCCAGTGCATTTCTTTGTGCCGGTCCCAAGCCTGGATAAATGGGGAGGGTTGTATCAGGAAGGGCATCCGGCATAAAATTTTGCCAAATCGTACATGCAGACAACTGTCACTGAGCTACAATATGAAGGTAAAATAAAATTAAGCAATGCTGTATTGGTCCACCAGCAAAAAAACACAAAGACATTGTAACACTGACATAGTATAATAAATTTTATTGGACCAACATAGGTTTTGCAATTGCTCAAACTTCTAGGCTAGCATGAGACCTTATAAGAAGTTATTATGTTACTCATTTTAGATACAGTGTTTAAATATTTACTTGTGCCTCAGAGGGAAGTACACCATTTCTTTCCTACTGGCTTAAAAAAAAAAAAAAAAAAAAAAAAAAAAAACACTTGAAAAACATCAGTATGGAAAAATGTGTAGCTTGGATGTTAAGTATTACAATACACCTCAGAGACAGGAAGTTTTAATGGCATACAACATCACTGCATTCTAAACCAATATCTTATTCTCTTGGTAGTCCCAGGTTTTCTCATAGCATAGCACCTCATTGTGAACTGAGCATAACTGCAAATTAACCAGAGCATCTATCTTTCAAAGATTACCTATTTAGACAGACTAGCAAATTTCACATTATAATTTCTCCTTTTCTTTCTCTGGATTCATCTAATCTCCATATACATTTCTTGTAGTATGATTTATTTTCTCATTAGCAGAGCAATCTCTGGAGCTGTTATCTTCTCTTTTAAGAGGACACTGACTCTAATGTAACATGCAAAACTTTGAGTTTTATGTCAAGGTATGACCAGGTGCTCTAAAATTTCAAGTTCACGTGCAGTCTCACACTCTCTCCCTCTTTCTCTCTTTGTCTGTCTATCTCTGTCTCATACACACACACACACACACACACACACACACACACACACACACACACACACACACACACACACACGCACACACACAAACACACACACACAATGTCTGAATCTGATTATTATGCTAAACATCCAAGCTGCGCATTTTTTCCACACTAGTGTTTTCAAGTGTCTTTTTTTAATCAATAGGAAAGTAATGCTGTACTTCCTTTTCTAAGCACAATTGGATAGTTAAGTACTCTTTACCTGCATCGGTAACTTAATAACTGCTGTCAAAGGACTCCCATTAGCCCAAAAGCTCAAGTAATTGAAAAACCTATGATGGTCCAATAAAAGGTATTACAACACATGTATGTTTCAATGTCTTTTGTTATACAGCATAATGTTTGTGGTTTTGGAGAACTGCATTTATTATTTCTAATCAGGAAAACTGAGAGCAGAGAATGGAGCCTTGCTGTTCATTCTCAAGGAATAAGATTGAGAAAGAGCAGAACACATCAAAGAGGAGTCTGAGACAGTGTTTTTATTATTTTTCTTTATTGTTTACCTTGGCAGTGCACTGATCGGCAAATGATCATTTGTCAACACAACTGGAGTGAAAAATATTCATGCTAGTACAATAACGTTGGAAAGTTCAAAGAAAAGGCATTTTGTAACAAGTATAGCAATGCATGCAAAAATGCAATATTTACAGGTATGTTTACAAACACAAATCAGTAGATGCAATGCAATGCAATATTTACATGTTGGTTTACAAAATCATGTTCTTATAGGAAAAAAAAATATTGGATTACTAACATAATACTGTTGAGAAACATGAAAAAAACAGAGATGGAAACTAAGGATGTAGTAGTACATGTGGTGTGGCAAGGGCAGGAGGGTATGAAAAATGTAGGTGATGTGCCTGTTTTGGTGGCTGGACCTCCTGTCATGAAGCTGGAGGCAGGTGAATGGATCTATTATAAAAGTGGTTAAGTTGTAGTTTTCTTTTGGAGACTGAAGGATGGAATGACAGACAGTTTGAGCTACTGTGGGAAAAGCATATGTGGCAGGTTATAAAGAGAATCTTGTGGATCCTCAAAGGATGAGGTTTTCAAACGGAGTTTGGCTGAGAGAGAGGAGACTGATGTTTCAAGGCTTTGCAACTTATAGAACTGCATCCCTAGAAGAAGATTGGATCTTTGTTTAATGGGAAGCCATGATTTTTAAGTGATAGGCAGTGGTGTTCTTGAGGCGAGAGCTGGTAATGAATCTCGAACAGTACTCAAACTGAGAGACAGAAATAGAAGGACATCTTTGCCAATGGCAAGCCTGGTGGTAGAGGAGAGGAAATTAAACATTTTCTTAGCCCAGAAAGCAGGCTGTTTATATTTGGCTTTTTTTTTTTTTTTTACTGTGATTGTATGAGTTGAGAAATTGATCAAGTACAGCCCTAGATATTTGAAAGGGTTTGTGGCTTTAATGGTGGAATTGTTTAAATCAGAAATGGTGAGTACACTTGGATAATTGCAAAGTCAATGTAGGATTCTGAAAAGCATATTTTTAAAGGGTTTAAATATTGTTTGTTTTGAGTTCATTTATGAAGTTGAAATAGGTCAGACTGAAGTTGGGATTGGGTTATAGAATCGGAAGGACTTGACCTGTAAATGACCATGTCAGCTACATAAATTAGTATAGGAAGTTGAGGGAGGTCATACGGCAATTTGTTAATGAAGACAGAGACCAGCAGGGGGGAATAATGGAGTATTGGGGACCTCATTATGAAGCTGGGCTGAGTTTAACATTGCTTTGTCAATTCTGACTTTGAAGTGTCTGTTTTCTCAGAAGTTTTAAAAGCAAGGTAAGGAGACATTGGTAATTCTGTTATCTGTCAAAAGAATGCAAGAATACATGGCGTTCTATCTGGTCAAAAGCCTTTGTGAGATTGCAAAACAGGGCACCTGTGATATTAACCTTGTCTCTATTTAGTAAGATATTACCTGTGAGAGTCCAAAGTGCAGTCAAGGTGCTGTGGCTAGGCCAGAAGTCATATTGTTTGTGGGACAGAAGGTGGAACTACTGGATATGTTGGGAAAGTTGAGAGCAGACTAATTTCCTGGTGATCTTTCTTAGAGTTGCAAGGATGGGAATGGGCTGAAATTGGGTGCAATATTATGATTAGTTTGTTTAGGGAGTTGCCTAATGGTTTTTGTTTTCCAGGTTGGAGGCATGATGTTTCTGGTGAGGCAAAGGTTAAAGATATGGGTCTGATAAGGAGATAGAGCAGGCAATCCTTGCAGTGCTAAAAAAAGAAGGGGGAAACTGTCAGAGCTGAGGGTGCATGTGGTTGGATATTATTAAGCAGTGCCTCAGTATCATTATGGGGAGAATGAATGGTGGAAGGGATGGAAGTTTAGTGGGGGAGGGTAGAGTGGTGGAACTTAGAGAAGGGATGTTACTGAATTCTTGAAGGAAGTCAGAAGGCGTAAGAAAGATTTTGCAGCATTGCAAAAAGGTAGTGGGGTTGCTAGTTTGGGGGCTTACCAGTCATGTAATGAGTCTCACTTCTTTCAGAACTGGTTAGGTGAATATAAGAGATGTGCTTGGTTTGATTTCTGCAGGGTGGATTTTTATCTTCTAATAAATTTTTTGGCTAAGTTTCTGAAGGTATTGAAATGAGCATGATTGTTGATGGAGAAGTCTAGCTTCTGCATAATGTATGCATCACCCCTGAGATTTAATAGAGGTTTAAATTCTTTCATTAAGCAATTGATTTTTTTATGATTTTAGCTGCCTTTTCATCTTTGGGAAGAGTTGGTGTTGTAGTTGTGAAACAACTGATGTCAGGATGTTTGCAGAGATGCTGGGATTATCTTCTGAGGCTGTGTGACCTCAAATTAGATATATTAGATGAAAAGGTGGAGGGGACAAAGCTCTTGAAATGAGGGTATATGGGGCTTTCTTACCACTTGCATTAGGGCCATTCTTTCAAGCTAGAAAGTCATGATGAGTCAGGAACTGATGAAAAGGCACACTGATTATACAAATGCTATTCCCCTTGGCCACTGATAAAAGTTTATTTTGTAATTGTGTGGTGTTTTATTGCCTGAATGCCTATTGTTGGTTTGCATAAATGATATATTTGTTAAGCATTACTGAGTATTTTGCCAGTACACAGACTAGAAAAATATACTGCTTTCACATTACATAGTGATGCTACATTGATGGTACTGTGGAAGTGAGTACCTGGGACTGGAGCTGGGCATACATGGATACAGTTTCTAAAAAGTACAGAAAGTGTAATGCAAATCTAATATAAACAAAAGCAACTATCATATAATGACTCCAGACTGAAATGTATTCCATTGTTGGTGAGCTCATGCACCATTCCAGAACTACAGCATACACAGCTGTTTTATGACGTGTAGGTTCACAAAAGTATACAGTATAATGTAAATTAATGCAGCATATTGCAATGCATGCAATTAAAAGTATTTTGCACTATCCATATCTCTCAACCATACTGAATTCCTTGGTAAATACCAGTTTTGAGGGCAAAACAATGGGGTGCCACGAATTCCCAAGTGGCACCTTTGATTTCTGAATTTCCCAGGGTTTTTTTGAATTTTTTTTTTTTGGGAACTGTTCTTGACATCATCACATGCAGGGCATGTGCAAAGATGTCAACATGAAGCAGACAGTGAGCCATTGCTACTTTTGCAAGTTCACAAAGGCATAGCACTTCTTTCTTCCCTCAGCTCCAGGTAAGGCAAAAAAAAAAAAAAATCAAAAACAAAAACAAAAAACCCCAAAAGACTGTGTTATGTGTATTTATTAATTCTCAACAACAGAAACTTAAATGTACACAGCTATTGCATTGGGTATGGTCTTTCATTTATGTACTAATGTTAATAAGGGCTCTGGGATGGTTCTGGGAATGGACACGGGCTTTTATTTATGTATGGGGAACGGTTCCTTTGCATTTTGAATGTCAGTCAGTTCCTTTACATTTCTGAGTGTACTATTGCATTGGGAATGGGCTTTTGTTTATGTATGGGGAATGGTTCCTTTGCATTTTGAATGTCAGGCAGTTCATTTACATTTCTGAGTGTACTATTGCATTGGGAATGGGTTTTTATTTATGTAAAAGGAATGGTTCCTTTGTATTTTGAATGTCAGTCAGTTCCTTTTACAAGTTGATCAAGTTATTTGAAATATTATGTGTGTGTGTGAGTGTATAAAATGTCCCAGTTAGGTATAACTGGTAGTTAGGGTTACTCAGACTCAAACCCTGTACCTTAGGTACAAAGAGCAAGAACCTAAATTCTTTACCCATGCCACCACTCATTATTCAAGGAGTTTTTCAACTGTTCAAAATTTCACAGAATGTTTGACTCATACTTTGGTCTGTTCCTCTTCAAATTTGTGGTTTTATGGCAAATCAGTGAGAACTCAGTTCACTAAATAATGATAACCATTTAAGTTTCAGTCTTCCTATCTTTCAGGAAATACATGGTAACACAAACCACTTTATTCTAACAACTTTCTAAGATTATACAAGCAATGTTTAAAATGTGTCCCTGGTTTTGGGCCTTTGTCCCCCCCCCAATAAATTTTGTTTTTTTCCAGATTTCTTGTGCTGCATAGTTCTTCAGGGAGAGAAATGTTTAGTGTTGCTTATGCCAAGTCTCTTTGTGTTAGTAGCACAACAAGTAGTATACTTGTTTTGATGCAGAAGGCTGTGGGTTCTACTCCCACAGTATGGAGATAGATTGCTGATACTGTACTGTGTTGTACTTTTAAAGGAGGTGGATGCTGCAGTCCTAAGAACATCCTCTTTGGCAGAGACAACTAGTATCTATGAACCTGTCATCAGTTTGCCATACATTCCCTATTGCAATATTACTAGCTTGTCAGTTTTTTAATGTAACATAGACAACTTATTCTTCAAGGGCAACAGGCACTTTATTTGTAGGTGAAGCAATGAAATATAAAGTTGTTTGCCTGCAGGAACTTCTTTATTAGTTACAGATCTCTTTAATGTGGAATTATTTAGATGACTTTTACATTTTCTTTGAATGTGGGTTTCAATGAATATGAGTTTCAAGGGCAGAGATGTTTTAATTCTAAGTCTATTTTCATTGTGAAACTGTATTGCTTTGTTTAGCAGGTGACTATTAGTGTTTGTACTGTAAAATGTAAAATAAAAGTTTTAAATAAAATACAAATAATCATTGTAGAAGTAAAGCAGTATGCACATTACAGTGTTTATGGTAAATGGGGTGAACATACATACCAACCAAACATACTCAAAACAACTCTCACTTTAACATCACAGCAAAAGACAACATCACTATACACCCAACTGAGCACACCAAATTGCTAGGAGTGAAAATAGACAATAAACTAAAATTTGACATTCACATATCCATGACCATAAAAAAGTCCACAAAAAACTAGGAGCGTTATACAGAAATAAGCAACTTCTCACCAAAGCAGCAAAGATTTCAATAGAAAATTCCTACCTTATCTCCACCCTACTTTATGCCTCTCCAATATATACCAACCTAAGGCAATGCGATCTAAACAAGCTAGAGACCTGCTACAACAAAATTGCCAAATTCGTCACAGGGATATCCTACTGTAGTCACCACTGTCTCTCACTTGCTGAACTGGGATGGCTTGAACTCCCTCACCTCCTTCAATGGTATCAACTCTCACTCACCCACAAACTAGTAAACCATCCACTAAATGTCCCATCCCTCCAGAATCTACTCCAGCCCTATCGCACCACCAGACCACTAAGATCCAGCAACAAAAATCACTTGCAGATCACTAAAGCCAATAACTCTGCTGGTGAAGCACTATTCTCTTGCACCATAGCCAAATTATGGAACTCCCTCCCACCCACAATTACCTCCGTACTATCACGCACCCACTTCAAAACTTTACTAAAAGTGCACCTAAAAACATGCTGCCTATGCCCTTGCAACTCCCACTCTAATATCACCCACCCCATCCAACCACTACCTTTCTTTCCACTCCACTAACTACCTTGATTATAGCAAGCTCAGATGCTCATAAGCCTAGTACTTATTATACAGCAGGAACTTCTTATTGTAACATTTGTTAATGTCTGTTATGTACTTCACAGATAAAGTTTCTAGTTGTCTACTGATGTACTATGTTCTTCATCTGTAAATATGTTGTAAGTAATTGCTATGTTAAATTGTTAATCGCTATGTAATCCAATGTAACTACTGTCTGTTTATTTTAACTGTGGAGCTTTTCTCCCCGGGCCTCCACTAAAAATGGACCTACGTCCAGTCGGACACTCCCGGTCAACAAATGTAAATAAATAAATTAATTAATTAATAAAAAAAATAGCCAAGTAATGGGACATTGGAATGGCTGTAGGGGGGAGGGCTGTGTATGGGGCCCCATTCAAGCATGATTTTGTGAGGGTTGAAGGGTGGCAAACTCAGACAGCCCTGGGCGGCACAAACTCTAGCTACCCCACTGATCTGTAGGCCATGGAGAATGAATTTTGGAGGTCCTAGCAAACTATAATATTGTTTTGCTAAGATTAGAATATTGCCTACCATTAAATGCCCTACTTTTACCACAAAATCCACATACTGCAAGTCACCAAAAACAGAATCCTAAGGTTCATCGTCTTCACCTTTCCCAGTGAACATCATTGCTACACATTTCAAAAACAGAAATGGTTACCATTTACTACAGCGTCTGGGGCCATATGTCTGCTCTTCAGTTTGCGTTTGAAAGTTGGTATCTCACAATTCCATCAGAGTGGGTGGGTTATATAATTATGTATGCACATTTTATGTTAATTGGCATACAGTTTTGTACTTATTTTTTATGGGCCTTTGTCCAGATTTTTGGTGTTTCCAGGTTAAGAAGTATGGGTGTGACCATCATTAACATAGCCTTCAGCCATGACATCATTTGGCTCTATGGATGCCATACAAGTACAAACATCAGAAAATAATACATAAAAAAAAAAAAAAAAAAAAAAGTATATATGCTGTTTAAATACTGTTGCTAATTATTTTGTCATGACTCTATTGCTTAAACATGTTTATAAATAATCAGTTATGATTTAATTATTAATAATTTGAACTAAAATAGTAGTAAATAATATATTCCTTATATATCTTTATTAATATAAACAGCAAGTAATATTTCACTGTAGATCATTTTTATAGCTTCCTTTTTTATCTTTTTCTTTCTTCTCACACTCTCTTCTTATTTTCTATTCTCTCTCTTTTCTTTTCTCTCTTTCTTATTTTCTTTCATATAAGTACATTTACATGCTTTAGATAATACTGATACTTGTATAAAATGAGATTTGTATAAAAAATTGAATTGGGACATAAAAATAGCTGTTTTATATATTAACAACTGTAGGCTTAGTTTCACTGTCATAGAGACTGTAATAACTTGTAAAATACTTCGTGAAGGTTTTACTTTGTTTAGTTTAATTTGTATAGCTAAATGAATATTAGTCACTTGTATTTGTTGAAATTCCCACCAGAATGTTAAGGGAGACAATTTGAGATGTGGGTTACCTCGTGAATAGTGTCCTCAAGTTGTTTTAAAAGCTTCAACACTCAGAATACACGCAGAGAAGCTGAATGCAGTCATTTTGACCTTTGACCCCTGAATTCACGCTGACACATCGCAGATTCAAGAAGAGCACTCTACCAGGAAGTAGAACTGATGCAAATGCGACTCTGCGATGAATAATGAACTTTATAACATTTAAATGTGAGTTATTCTTTATAATTACTTACTTATTTATGTTATAATTTACAAAATATGAATGTTATAATGATTTTAAATGATCCAATATGTCATAGTAAGCTAGTGTGTTTATTTAGAAGACATAGAAAGCAAAACATATATACATATGTTTTTGAAAGTTTATATGACTGCAACATATTAATGTATGTAAATACTTGTGATCTAAACATATATAATACTACAATTCATCTGATTTATCTAACTGACTAACATAAATATCTTTATGATTCTATCTTAGAAGTAGTTGTCGTGACATATTTTAAAGCAGCAGTTCAGATATATAAAATATAGATGGCTTTCTTCACAATGATTTTAGTATATCTGGGAATTTACATAGATATACAGTATGATTTGTAACCATACTTATTAACCTAAATATTTTTTTTAACTGGCAATAATAAGTATGAGAAGAAAAGCTTTGATGCAAGTAATTTAAAGTCTTTTGGAAGCTGTTAACTGCATTTCTATGACAGAAAATAGGAATATCCTAATATATGTAATGTCTGAACCATAATAGCCTAAGTTGTTGATTCTAAATGAACATAAGAGCCTATTTTTACAAACTTTGAATAAATTAATATGCAGATATGCCCCCCCCTTTTTTTCTCTTCTATCTCTTTCTCTCTCTTATTCTTCTCTTCTTTCTCTCGCTCTTCTTGATTCCCAATATCAAGTTTATTTGAATGCTATTTGATTATAAATGTATTATACTAATTAGATGTACATAGTAGTATGAATTGTTTCTAAATGTTTATATTTGTTCATATGATGCTGATTTATCAAATGTTTAGCTTTGTCTTACTAGATAATCTAAATGAAAAAGGTTAACTTTAGTTAATAATAACCTGTAGTAAATTGATAAGGTGGCAGCTGAGGTACTGCTGCTTAGGGTAGGGGGTTAACTTGAGTGGTATGTGCTACTCAAAGTTGGAGTTTTTAACTCCAGGCTGGATGCAAGGTTTTATCCTTATATTATTTTCTTCTGTTTACTATTGTTTGTATATAGTTCTGACATCCACAATACATTTTATAAACTTATTGTCACTACAAGCAAAAATGAAGTTTATACAATATCCCATAAGAGTCTCAATAAATTCAGCTTCATTTAAAGGTACACCTAATGGAGGAGGTCTAACATTACTTATTTTGTTAATTGTTATTCTGATTATAAGTCTTATATGTTTAAATAATGCCAAATGACTTCTTTAAAAGGAATTTCTTTAAACATTAATGGACTGAATAATCCATGTAAAAGGGCAAGCTTAATGAGATACATTAATTTACATAAGGCCAACTTAGTATTCCTTCAAGAAACACATCTCTTGAAAAAGGATATTGATAAATTAGCCACTAATAAATATACAGTATTAGTTAGTTCAGAGCACACTCAGAAAAAAAGTGGAGTGGCTATTTTATGGAATAAAAGTATGCCCATACCTAAAACTATCAAGACTTATGAAGATGATAAAGGAATGTTTTGTATGGTTACAATACAAATTAATGGAAAGACATATACATTAATCAATGTATATTGGATACCAGGAATTGGTATTAATACAGTGAAATACCATCTTAATAAGATCATATCATTTTCTATAGGAGATATTATTTTAGCAGGTGACTTTAATTGTATCTTACATGAAAATGATACTACTACTATAGGAAAAAGGAAAATTACATCTAACGCAAAACATTTAAAAGAGTTTGTTAATTCATATCATTTGAATGATATTAATAATCAGATAGACTCAAAATCATTACCATACACCTTTTTTCTAACAGATATAAAACTTATTCAAAAATAGATAGAGTCTTTATTTCTAACCAGATGGTAACAGAATTAACTAATTCTAAAATCATTTTGTGTCCTATATCAGATCATAATTCAATTGTCTTTGAGTTCATGATAAAGAGTACTTACAATGTTCAGATCAAAAGGATACCAGCATACTTAACTCAACTAAAAGACTATAAAGATTATATACTTTCAGAAGTGCAACATTTTTTAGACATAAATAATACTCCGGAAGTCTCCATTGTTTATGTTTGGGATGCTTTAAAATCATATCTATATGGACAAAGTATCAGATGGTATAATAATAAAAGGAAATCTTGGGATAAGGAATTATTAGACATTCAAAGTAAACTAGACTCTTATAAACATAATAATAAAGAAATGTTATGGACAAAACAGTTATTGAAGAAATAAACAAGCTAAATGAGAAATACAAAGAAATTTTAACTCATAAAGTTAAAATAACTTTAGAGAAATACAAGTTTTTGTCTTACTCAATAAGTCCCAAATACTTACACAGACTTAAAAATAAAACAAAAAGGTTGAATAAGCAAAACCATATCAAAGAAATTTTCTCTCCAAGGAAAAAGAAGAATGTTTCTAGTCTACCAGAAATATTAGATGAATTTAGAAATCACTATCACAAAATTAATCATAATAACATTAACATGGAACCTAAAGATAAAATAAAGAAATTTATAACTACAAACATGAATAAAAAACTTAATGAACAACAGACTAAACTATTGGATAAAAATATTACATATACAGAGGTTGTTACACAAATAAACAAGCTTAAATCAAACAAAGCACCAGGTAATGATGGCATTATACCTGAAATATATAAAATTCTTTCTAAAAGTACATACTCATTATTACATAAGGTTTTTATTTTGGCCCAAAATGAGTTAATAACTCCCCCATCTTGGCAATACACATTTATTTCGCCAATTTTAAAACCCAACAAAGATCCAGCTAAATGCACTTCATACAGACCTATTTCATTACTTAATGTTGATTATAAAATGTTTATGAGTATTTTTGCTGATAGATTGAAGGCAATCATCCCAGGCATTATAGATATAGATCAAACAGGCTTCATTGTAAATAGAAATACTTTTGATAATATAAGGAGAACTCTAACATTAATAGATTTTGCAAACAGGAAAAAGAAAGATTTAACACTTATTAGTCTCGACATTAGTTCAGCATTTGATTCAGTAAGTTGGGACTACTTGTTTATCTTACTGAAGTGCACAAACTTTTCAGATGCATTTGTAAATCTAATTGAACATTTATATAAAGGAGCACTGGCCTACGTTAAGATAGGAACGTATGTCTCACAAAAAATACCCATTTAAAAGGTACAAAACAAGGATGTCCGCTCTCTCCATTATTATTTACTTTAATAATGGAGCCTTGGGCTAATCTGATCAGAAACAGTACTGATATAGAAGGATTTGATATAGATGAAAATACAACATCTAAAATTCAACTTTTTGCAGATGATGTTCTAATAACATCAGCAGGATCTAATTCTTCTATGCAGTCCCTATTCGATAAAATGATGAATTTTAAAAATATTTCTGGTTTAATATTCAATGAAGAAAAAACTAAAATATTACCTATATATGCACGAAAAAATGTCCTTATTAGTGATTTTAGCAAATATATACCCAATTCGGGTCAGATAACATACTTAGGTATAATACTATCTAAGGATATCAAATCTATTATACGTAATAATTATAGTACCTGTCTTCTTAATATACAAAATCTGTTCAATAGCTGGAATAATATGTTTTTTTACTATGGAAGAGAGACTTACAATTATCAAAATGATAATATTTCCCAAGATATTATACTTAATACAATCAATAATACTCCCACCTACAAAAATAAATATCAAGAAATTGAATACACTAATGCTAAATTTCTTATGGGCACCTAATAGACCTAGGATTGCATTAAAGAAACATACTAATAGTTGGTCTCAAGGGGGCATTTCTTTTCCAGACTTTAACTTAAATACTATTTCTTCTATTATAAAAGTTATTACTTTGTTAATAGATCAGTCATATGTTGCAAAATGGAAAGATTACTGGGAACTAATTAGTATTCACTTCACGAAAATTTCTTTAACACATAAAAATATGATTGTAAATAACTCCATGTTATGGTTACTAAAAGAATTTTGTACTTCACCTATTACACCAAAATATATAGTTAGTTATCCATTAAACATTATTATTAGTTATCGTAATTTTATATTTATGCATCCTAAGTATAAGGAATGGAATTTTATTCTATTCCCTATAATGTATACACAAGGTATGCTTTTGTCATCCACTTCAGAAAGAACTCTTTTAGTCACAGAAAATGAACTAAAGTACTGGTATCAGTTGCTATCTGATAATAAAGTTAAAAATTTAGACTACTTAAAACAAGAATTTGATCTGAGAGAAACTTGCTGGTTAGAGGTTCAGACCTTTAGACAATATCTTATTAATAAAATTGATTTAATGTCCGTAACAGTTAAAAAATCTATTCCAATACTGATTGATTACTTGATATTAAATTTACAACACAAAGTTTCTGATAAAGGTAAGCTTTCATACATACATAAAATTATCAGAAAAGAAACTTATTATAGTGTAGATACCTATTGGAATTATTTCACTTTCATTAATGGTGAATCACCAAATCAACAAGATAAACAATATATATTGGAATCTGCCTATAAAACTACTTCTTCCATTATTTGGAGACTTTTTACTTGGAAATTTTTACATAGATCATTTTATACACTTTTGATGATGAATAAAATAAATAATAAAGACAGTCTATGTAAAAGATGTAATGTTGAAATTAATGCTGATTGGGCACATATGTTTTATGACTGTATAAAATTGAAAGAATATTGGAAATCAATTAATGATTTTTTGCAGGCTCTTTTTACAGATAATTTCATTATTTCTAAATCACTTATATTATTCAACACTCCTGTTCCTCAAAGTGTAAACAAGATTAAGCTTCCCTTGTTATGGTCCATTCTAGCAGTGGCTAGAAAAATAATAACCAGAAATTGGATCTCAGATACTCCTCCTTCGTTTAATGAATTTAAAAATGTTATGACAGTAGTGTGCCATATGGAATTGATGACAATAAAATCAAGAACTACTAGAAAAACATCTTACTATATTATATGGGATACTTTACAAAATCTGTTAAAAAAATCTTAGCTACAATAGCATGGTATTTTAGTTTAATTAATTGATTTGATTGTAGTGGATGTCTTTGTAAATACTTTGGTTATTCTATTGAATGTTATAACCACTTCTATTTTAATTACTTGTATAAAATTGTTATGATATTTATTTTGTATGTTAAAAATGATAAACTTGTTTTTAAAAAAGAAAATAATACATAGACTGCTTAGTATGATATAATATGTTATTCAGGTAACTATTCCAATTTGCTGTGATTAATTGTATCTTACTTAGCTGAGATGCAAATGGTCATAACTAACACATGACACACACTTATTTGCATACTGAACCTTTGCAAAAAAAAAAAAAAACTCCATAAACTGCTTAACAACTGTTTTTGTCCTCCCACACTTCGATGTGAAGGCCCTGTCCTTATACTCCTCATCCCTAAACACATGCATTCTTGAGGTTGTACAAACTCAAAGAAAAGGAAAACTATGTAGGAAAAAATCTCATTTGTTCTTTCTCCTCCCACACTTCCAAATAAAAAACAAAGGCCAGCATCTGTGACAGCCCAGTTTCAAAGCAGCAAAAATATGGACACCAAAAACATCTGATTTTCCAGCTGTGATATTTTGTGGCCTTATAACAAGCCACATGATCAACAGTAGTGCTCCTGACTGTTCACTTTTAGAACATTCCCTTTACAAATATCTGTGCTTTACAGAACTGTGGCATACGATCATGAAAATACAAAAAACAGTTGAATGGGCATTATTAATTCAGAGTGAATGCTTGTCAGGGATTATGCTTGTGGTTCAAATGCACAGTATGTGGCCACCACGCACACACGCACAACACACACATGCACACACACATACACACACACACACACACACACACACACACACACACACACACACACACACACACACACACACACACACACACACACACACACACACCCACACACACACACACTCATAAAAGACATGCAGGATCTGTACCAAAGGCATCAGAGCTTTGAATCAAACTGGAGAACCAACCACTGTGTGACAAAAACAGTAGCTTTTGAATATGCAATACAAGAAATACGTGCACACACACACACACACACACACACACACACACACACACACACACACACACACACACACACACACACACACACACACACAGATATCAGAGATCCATTATCATTATACATTATTTTGACTTCTAGTGCACATCACATCAACCAATACAGTTTTGCATGTCATGCTACATTGGTGGTATACTCATATTTAATGAACACACACACACACACACACACACACACACACACACACACACACACACACACACACACACATACATGCATACATACACAAAAGCTTGCTATATGTGTTGTCTTGGCTGTCTTTATGCTGGCAGGGTTTGTATGCAGTGACCAAACACAGATACAAATGGAATGCAAGAATTATATTCATTTGGATGGTTGGTGCTCCTTGAATAACTTGAACTCAGTACTGGGAATACCATTGTGAATGACAGGTTTCTGAAGAGGAAGTCCTCTTTTGTTAAATTTGCAAGAGGCAAACATCTTTATGGCCAGTTGTATGGCTTTATACAGCATGTCAGTTATATTCCTGCAACACTGAATTCTGGTCTGACTGTGACAGTAGTGCCAAACAGGGGACTTTTCCTCCAGATGTGTCCTACACTTGGATGTTACTACTAGGCATCTTTGTCAGCCCATTACTTTTCAAGGCATCCATTAGGGCACATTATTCTTCTTTTTTGCTTTGTATTATTGGTGGGCATACATTTGGAAGCATGTAGTGTGTCAGAATAGAAATACTTTATCAAGATATCAGGTTTATAAGCACTGTATGAGCAAGTGGATCCTTCAGACACATAGAATACTATGTGAGCTTGGTAGCACAGCTGTACTTGCATCTATATTTAGGACAGTATTAAACCCCATGCCTAACACTCTGAATCTTCATTTAGCATTTACAACTACAGCATGTCGGCAATATACATAGATGGCACTTGTCCTACCTGTCAGTTCATGGCATGTCCTCCACTGTAGCAACAGTTGCCCACATGAGAAAAGTGGAAGCTGTCATTAATGTGATCAGGTGAACAACTAAATTTGTACAAGTATTCCACCTCAGAACAAAGCTCCTTGATGATCTCCAAGAACAAGACCTTGTGTCTAGTGCTTTGTACCCACTTAACCAATGTAGGCAGTTGACATCATATATCATGACACAGAAATGATGGTGGCCAACATCCTGAAGCCATACTTCTCAACATCCAAGCATTAGAAATTATAGCACTGGCCTATAAAAATCATAGCACAGGGTTAGAAATAGGAGCACTTTCTTCATTTTCACAAAATACTTTTTTATATGTGTTAGAATGTATATAGTTAGTGATAAGGAATCTTTCTATAGGTTTACTTTATTTATTTAATAAATTATGTACTCATAAACACACTTGACTTTGTAAGGAACATCATAAATCTAGGAGGAACAAGGCTAAATCTGAGGGCCATAATCCTACTGCTATGTCTAATTCACATAAGTACGGACAGTTTATGTTTTATCAGTACTGTGACAATACCACATTTGGCCATCCTTATGCTAATATTATACCCGTAAGAAACTTTATTGTACCATCAGGAGCCATAAACATAACACACTGCACTGTTATGCCACATGGGTATCATTCTAGCGTATACGCATTTGTATGCTTCAAGTGTGCGTGCATATGTGTATATCTGTGAATGTACTTGAACATATCTGTTACAGCTTTGTCTCCAAGTGTAATTAACTTAATGATATCATGTGGAACAAGCTCAGTCATCCTCATGTTTGTGCATTTTCAGAGCTATCTTCATACACTTCTCACTGTTGCTTGACTGCTTCTTGCATCCTACTGCACGCTTTTCCTTCATAAAGTCATACTTGCTGTTTCCATTTGTACTCTTACCTCATTAAGATGGAGTAATTCTGCTTAACAGACTTACATTTCTCCTTCAATAGCAATGAGTAAGTTTTATTTTATACATAACCAGGTAAGCCCACTGGACACAAATGTCCCTCTACATGGGCAACCAGAGAACATTGTTTCTTTAAGTGACTTGCTCAGAGTGACACAATAGACAAACAGTGGTGGAAAGAATCAAACCTTATACCTTTAACTACAAGAAGTTCATTAAGAACTTAGAGACAATCCTCTGTGCTAACTGCATGATAAAATGTTGTCTAATTTCCTGCATGCTATCTGAAAGAGCCTTCCTCCTGCCATCAGAACTGCAGGTAACCACACATTTCATAAACATTTTTCTTCTCCATCTTAACACCAATAGCTCATGTAACTGCAGAAAAGACTGAAGTTAATCTTTTCAGTTCTCCATTCAATGCTTGTCATACTCACATCCATACCTCACTTGTTATGCCCTGTTTGAATTTTGTGTTAGTGCTCCTGAAGGTTTAAATTCAGACCTACCATGCTAATCTCTGCCTATTTACATCTCCCTAGTTAATTTTGCCTCTTCTTCGGTAACCTTTTCGACTACAAACTGTTGAATTCTGCTCCTTTATATGTCCTTGTCAGACCTGACTTCACAGTAATTAGAGCCTTAACTGAGACCTTTTTACTTTACAATTTGCCTAGCTCAGTTTTCCTGCTACACAATCTCTTCTTCGTATTTTTCTTTACTTGACAGTTCATAAACCTTATGGGACATAGTTTTCTCTCAGCAAAGCAAGATTTTCTTCATTCCTTTTGTTGAAAACTGAGAAATGCTACAGTGTTGGATATCAGTTGCATGTCAGATATTCTTGCCCCTTCTTACCACCCTTGAAGTTGTCACAGATTGTTTTTGTTTTCTTATTACCAAATAGAACCGCTGAGCTGGACTTTTAATTATGTGTGCATATGCATTTCATTTATTGTAGAACATCTTCTTGTCTACTTATGCTGTTGTTACCAGACTGCAATAACGCCCGCATCGTGTATATGTACATAAACAGCTGTTCCTTTGATGTTCTCATTTTTTGTTAGACTGCTGTAATTACTGCTTTGAAAAGTAATTAGTTCTGTTTTTATATTATCTTCCTGATGTCACTGCCATGTCTTTTTCTGAATTTTGTATGTTTTAATCTTGCTGCAGCTTATGATTATTGTGTAATGTCTGTATGCTGCAATTCTATGACTAATGTGTAAGTCCATTACATCTGTTGTATGACTATTCGAGTAACTTGATACACGCACAAGATATATGCTATGTCAAAGGTGGCGCCTTCCAAATTCCTGTGCTGTTGTCAGGTTTGACTTACTTCACAAGGCTCATTTGTTTTTGGACATCTTTCATTATTTCCATAGAGCATGTGTGAAAAAAAAGACATTCGCTAAAGAATGTATGCAACTGCTTCAAGTCATTGCAAAATTAAAAATGTACTTAATTGCATTAGCATAGGTACATAGGCTCATAGGAGGTTACTAGGCTAATGGCCCTAGGGCCTTTAGAAACCTAGCCATGCTTTACTGTGTTCCCTAATTGACCTTGGTTAGATGATCATTATTCGCAGAGCGAGTCTATGATCAGCACTGACTGGCCCTGTCTATGAGGAACACAGGTGCCACCCGTGAGGTGAATTTACGGTCTCCAATCCAATCGTCTAGGTTACACATCAGCAGTGACATTACACAGTTCAGGACCAAGTATGATAAGTCTTAGATTTAAAGAGGGAAAGGCAGAGTTAACTAAGCAGGCAGTACTTATTCCAACTCTCTTCTACTGCTTTCTCCTCCTGTCCAGTGAGCCACAGGAAAATGCCCTTGAAGCTACTGTTATTACTGACTAAGGCTCTATCTCTCTATCCATCTTCTTCCCAAGTTTACCTCCTTTCTCCCTTTTCTTAAACTCCTAAAACCTGTCTACATAACATCCAATTTCACCTTTGCAGGATTACACTCATATGATGACATTTCTTCCTGAGTGAAAACAGAACATTTTAACTTTTATATAACTTCTCCCAATCCCTGTTCTATAACACTCAGGATCTACCTCTTCTCCTTTTGAATCCTTTCCATTTGCCATGCTAATCTGAACCCCCTCATTACCCTTCTTGACATTCATAGAACATCTTCGGTCACGTCCCTCTTCTCATGAGTTTTCCCCATTTCAATCTATCACTAATCTTGATTTCAGTATCAGACCCAACTCAGCATTAGTCTTATTTTCCTCTTGGTTCATTCAGCACCCCCCTCCCCCCAAATTGCTCACATGCAAAATGTCCACAAAAGGTAAGACTTCTTCCTAAAAATGTCTTTTCACAATTTGAAAGTTCTGTCTCACTGTGTTCTTGTCTTCGGATACTCACAAAACATATAATGTACCTTACCATACCATACTCCTAAGCACTGTATTTCCAGTATTTAGAGTTCATTTTTCTCCCTTCCTTCCATAGGGTCATAGGATCATAGGATGTGGCCCGTATAAGTCTAGCCAAGTATTTTGACCATGTTTCCTCAAAGTCAGCACCTGTTTCCCCTGTCCAGCAGACACACAGGTGGCATCCCAGGGGTGTATTTTCTGTTTCCCATCCAGTCGTCCAGGTTCCTCTTAAAGAGAGCCAAAGAGATACTCTGCTTGACATGGAGAGGGAGTTTATTCCACAGATGGGGGGAGTCTTTGGGACACAAATCTATCCTGCCAACAAGTTCTATTAGTATCACAGTCCAGGTTAAGGCCTTGTGTGCGGGTTGCGCGAGAGGAGTTATCTTACAGATATGCATCAACTCCATCAAGGCTGGGTCTGAAATAGCCTTGTATGCCAGACACAGTTCACCTCTGAGCAGTCTGTATGAGACTGAGTAGAGAGACAGGGCTTTTGGCCTATCTGTATAGGGTAGGTGTTTGAGACCCTGGATTTTCCTGGTCAGAAACCTCTGTGGTCTCTTCAACTGCTGCATGTGCTTGGCAAGGTACATGCTGAAGGGGGCATTGTACTCGATAATGGGTCTAATAAAGGAGGAGTACAGGGATGTTATGATTTCCTTGTTTCTGGATGAAATACCCATATTTATGAGGTGGGCCATGTAGAAAGCCTTCCTCACAATGGAGGCAATGTGGTGGTCAAACGTCAGGTTGCTATCAACCTGGGTGCCCAAGTCCCTCATGACTGATTGCATGCTTAGTACATTGCTCTCTTATGTGTCCAAAACAGACCTTGCAAGATTATTAGCTGCTGATCCCAAAAGCAACATTGTAATTTCAGTTTTCCACACATCTCCCATACCTCCTGCCACAGTTCATTTTCTAAAAACACATCTTCTTTACTTGCCCATTAACCCTCTAATCTCTAAATTCCTGCCTCTTCTATTTTTCTTCTAATGTCAGGTCTTAAAAGAAAAACCTGCTTCTTACTCTTTTCCATTTGACCCAGAATATTGGCCTACACTTTCGGTCTAATGCTTTTCTGCCACCCCTTTCTTTTCTTCCCTGACAGACTGCTATCAATAGAAGGCTCACTATCTGTATTCTCTCACTGTCTCCCTCTCTAGGGAAGCCAAGCTTTTCATTGTTTTATTCTTTTGTTAACTGGAAAAGCCCACTGGATGCAAGTGCGGCTTTTCAGGGGTGACGTGGAAGCACTATATAGTTAAGTGACTTGCAGCCTAGCCTTTTCAGGGGTGACTTGGGAGCACTATTTAGTTAAGTGACTTGCACCCTAGTCTTTTCAGGGACAACCTGGGAGTTCTATTTAGTTAAGTGACTTGCATTCTAGCCTTTTCAGGGGTGACCTGGGAGAACTATTTAGTTAAGTTATTTGCATCCTACACTTCTATTTTTCAATTCAGTCTCAATTAGTATTCCACATTCTGTCTAGCATCTGTGTTTCTATCTTCTCCACCCACCCCAGTACCCCTTCTTCAAATAAATCAAAAATCTCAGTCCTTCCTAAATGGAGTTGACACCACTTTAAATTCATCTACTGTAGAAGGAAAAAAAATCATTTTTTATTTTCCCAAGCCTTATCTCAAATTTCCTATTTTCTTTACCATTGATCCACTGTAATTCCTGATTTGCACCCTGCTAGAGAAGTCCCCATTGCCACATCTCTCTTTAAGCCCTGTCTCTTTCCTTGCTCATGTTTCCTCCCTTCCCTTTTATGACTGCCAGTGCTTTCTAATTTCTCCTGGATTTCTAAGTCTTTTTTTTTTATTTTCCTTTACAAGTACAAGCAAGTGCCTTAACATATGGACAACCTTTGGGGATGTCATCATTTAGCTAGTATTTACTTTTCCTAACATCTTTCCTATTTTGTTCTTCAGCTTCCTGTTGCCTGAGTAATTTGGTGGCATAGACAGCTATCTTATCCAATCTAGCCTCATCTCAGAGATCAAAATATACCCTTATTATTGGTTCCCAATCCTGCTTCTTTCTTTATTCTATTGATCCTATTACCTTACATTATTTTTATCTGCCTAGTTCATTAATCTATGAATCTTCTTACTTATGCAGGTTTCAGCTACCATTAGATCCATTCCTGTTTCATATTTTCCCAGATTTCATTTAACTTGATTTATCATCATCTATTTTTAGCTCTCTTCCAGTATTTCCTACCTTTATTGCAACTAAATGCCCTCCAGTACATTCTTCTCACTTTTTTATTATCCCTTCATTCTTGATCTCCCATTGATACCTCACTTGTCCTTCCATATTATTCCCTGCTCAAAAATTTATTTTTGGAGTAAGTTAAAACTGTCTTTGCCCTTGTTCTGCAGCTCCTCTTTCCATCCTCCAGTTACCTTTCTTTTCACTGAACCTCAGTGAAACATCACTGCTATTTCTGTACCTGTTGTAAATGGTACAACTGTTGCCTCTGTTATGATTATTGACAGCATTGTCCCATGTGTCTATAGATTTAACTTATAGTTTAACTAGAAATTAAAACCAAATGACATTCCTTCATTTAGACTTCTCTTCTATTCTGCATCATTGCTTCCTTCTCATAAGACAAAAGAAGAGGCTGCTCAGAAAATTGTTTTAGCTCCATGAAGAAAAAACATAGTGAGGTGTTGTGTCTGGCTACTCTGGCTACTCCCTTCATAATCACCTATACCAAATATATCTTTATAAAGATTGACGTCCTTCCCTCCAACTGCATTTATACTCTTTTTCTTTACTTTAAAAAGTCCCTTTGTATACCGTGTGTAGTAGATCTTTATGAAAAATTAACTAGATGGGAACAAAACAAAGTATAAATAGTCAATAAAGCACTGCAGAGAATAAATGGTGGCTATAAGAAATGTTTTTGTCAAGGCACACATATTTCATGCTGTGAAAAGGTACATTTTATACTAGTTTATCCTATTTCATTAATAAGGAGTTTTTATGATTCTCAAAATCAGTTTTAAAGCCATTTAATACCCTATTGTGCTTTGAAAGAGAGAAGACATTTTGACTCCATTGAACAGAGAACTGGTGCTAACTAGGAACTATAAAGCAGATCTCCAAAGGGAGGGATTACCAACTGAACAAATGTCAGTGGTCACTAGATGGATTAGTAGAGTATAAGACCCAACTGTTTGCCTTCTGGGTAAAAATTTACATATAGGTATCTACAGCTGACACTTGCATGTAAATTGTCAGCCAGATGACTTGAGTCAACCTCCCTTTTGTAATATTAACATAGTCAATTATTGTAAGAAATCTTTTAATATTATCATATGTGTTTGTATTCAGTATAAAACCAGTTTAATCTTCATCAGTCAGCAAACATAAAACGGATTTAATTTTGTTAGCATGTATTGCCATAAAAATCTTATAATCAATATTTAATAGGGATATTGGTCTATAAGATGAGCATTCATTTGCATCTTTAACCAAGTTTAATATTGGAGAAATGAATGTACATTTTCATGTTGAGGGATATTTTTTGCTTCTTTAGTCAATGCAAAGACTCTTAACAATATTGCCATGGCCGCTTTAGGTAAGAATCTATAGATCTCTGGAATAATACCATCAATTCCAGGTGCTTTATTTAATTTTAATTTTCTAAATTGAGATATAAGGTCTGACATTAAAATTGGATTATCTATTAGCTTTATTTGGTCTTCAACTTTTTTTTGATATATTTCATAAAAAGGATTTTATTATACTTTGTGGTTCTATTACTGGATCATATAAGTTAATTGAATTAAAGTGTATTTTAAAGGCCTCTAAAATGCCTTCTAAATCTGAAACCTTTTTCCTAGTTCCAGGAATATAAACTTCTATCTGATTAGGTTTAATAATTTTCTTCATTCTGTTGGCTAATCTACATTGTTTTTTAGGATTCATAGAATAAGAGCTTATTTTAATCTTTGTGACATCCGTACACTGGCCCAATAATCAAGGAGCCTCAATCCTCACCACTAGCACCATTGAGGGGCATGCACATTGATTAGAATAACAAGTACACACACAGTAAAGTACAATTTACTCTAAATCAGCCACGCATTTAATATTCAGAGTTCATATCACAATTGTTTTATTTCTTTTGTTAGCTTAGTTAGTCAGGGAGAGCAGGCAAGCATGTCAGCAGAGGAGTATGGCAAGCCAACAAGGAGCCAGTTGACTGAGATGTGCCAGGCTAAAGGACTGGTGCATGGAAACCTGACTAAAGTAGATATGATTGCAGCTTTGGTCACAGCTGCATCTGAAAATAGCAACCAGGAGGATGATCAGACTGGCCGTGCAGATGTACAACACTCAGAGAATTGACAACTCAACCTTTTTACAGAGGAGTTAAAAATCTGTCTGGAGCTAAAAAGACTTGTAGGCCAGGCACTTGTAAATAGAAGCTGATGAGAAGGAGAGGCACAGGCAACATGAAAAGGAGATGCTGACTCTTTTCCAGAGTCATGGAGGTAATTGGGAAGGGAGTAATCAGACCCTAAAAGCACAAAGGGTCAGTAAATTTCTTCTACAGTTTACAGAGGGGGATAATTTTGATAGTTTCATTCATATGCTTGAGAGGTTATGTAAACAGTATGATGTTGACCAAAAGCTCTGGGTACTGTTCCTGACCCCCTTACTCCATGGTAAAGCTGTAACACTGCTGTCTAAGCTATCTGATCATGATTTTTTTTAATTGTACTGCTGTTAAGAATTGTTTGCTAGAATTTTTTTAAGCTAACACCTGAAGCTTATAGGAAAATGTTTTGTGAGCATAGACGCAAGACAGATGAAAGTGTGTGTGAATATGTTGCTGAACTAAGCACTTATTTTCATAGTTGGGTGAGTGGATGTCAGGTCACCACTTTTGAGGGGTTGGCAGAACTTTTAGTGAGGGGAACAAGCCCTTAGCACTTTGCCTGAGGATATGAGGATCTGGTTAGCACAATGTGCTACTTCAGATGAGTAGGGGAAGAAGGGAGACCTATACCTAGCAAGCAGGGCATCACTGCACAGGAAAGGGAACCCAGTGCTGCTCAAGGGTCTAAAGGAACCCATGGTGTGCAGTCCAGACTGCCCCAACAGAATCTAACAGTAGCAGGGGAAGCCACTAGTCCAGGTACATGTCCAGAACATAGAGTTAAATGTTTTGAATGCAGCCAGTGGGGCCATGTAGCATATAGATGTCCATGGAGGCAAGGTGGGGAACAAAAGGTGAGAGAGCCAGTAAGTGGGAATGACAAAATGCCAACAGTAGGTTGTCTTGAGACAACAAGGGTACCAAATTACCACAAGAGGTTATATCCTGTTTTAGTGAATGGCAAAGAGGCCATTACTAAGAGAGACACAGCCTCTGACATAACCATTGTGAAGCCTGCAATGCTTACAGAGGAGGACTACTTGCCTGGGCAGTCTACTCCAGTCAGAGCTTTAGGAGGGACCCTATTCCAAATAGCTTTGGCTAGAGTTCACATTGGCTGGGAGGGTGGAAAAGGAAGCCAGCAAGTAGGTGTGCTTGAAGATATGCCTGCATATGTCCTGCTAGGGAATGATTTTGATAATGCAGTACCATGTGCTCAAGCAGTTACACGGAGTCAGACTTGGAGACAAGCATGTGGGTCTGGTAGCCTGGGGGAGACCCACACAGACTACACACTTGCAGCCAGGACTGGTGAGGTGGTTACTTCAGGAAGGGAGTTAAGCTGTAGCAGTGAGACTGAAGGTGAGCCAAAGTTGCTCGTGGGTACTGATGGTTCATCGGACAGATTGACTGCAAGGGCAGATGTGAGTAGTAGTACCCAGGCTGACAGTGAGGCACCACTGTCAGAGGATGCCAGACTTCCTGTGGAAGGGGAGTTGGGGAGGGTTACAAAGAGAGAGTTGAGACAGGTTCAGCTCTCAGACCCTACACTACAAGGCCTGAGGCAGGTAGCTAGTAAGGCACCTGGTTTTCAAGGGAAGGGGGATTCTATATACTGGGACAAAGGGTTACTGTATAGAGAGTGGACCCCTGAGAGATGGCTAGAAGGTGAGAAGATACAGCAGTTGGTAGTGCCTAGAGCCTACCATCTGGTGCTTCTAGCCATAACCCATGATATTCCCTTTGCAGGTCATATGGGCATATGGGCATAAAACATACAAAGAGATGTATTATGCAGAACTTCTATTGGCCTGGACTTACCAGAGATGTGACCGGGTAATGCAGGACCTGTGAGCAGTGCCAAAAGGTAGGGGAGGCAGGAGACAAGGTGAAAGCTCCTTTGATGCTTTTGCCTGTGATTGAGGAGCCATTTCAGAGGGTAGCTATGGATATTGTGGGGCCGCTGAGTACCCCAAGTTCCACAGGGAAAAGGCATATCCTAGTATCAGTAGATTATACTACAAGATACCCTGAGGCAGTGGTTTTGTCCTCGATTCAGGCAGAAATGGTGGCAAATGCTTTGTTAGAGATTTTCAGCAGGGTAGGTTTCCCAAAGGAAATATTGACTGACAGAGGAGCCAATTTCATGTCAGACCTGCTGGCTTGTCTGTGGGAGTACTGTGGGAAGACCAACCCTACCATCCCAAGAATAATGGTCTTGTTGATAGGTTAAACTCTACAATCAAGTCCATGCTACGGGCATGTGCAGACCAGTTTAAGAGGGAGTGGGACAAATATTTGCCCCATCTGTTGTTTGCTTCCAGAGAGGTTCCCCAGGAATCCGCAGGTTTTTCACCCTTTGAGTTGCCGTATGGGCATTGGGTGAGGAGGCCTCTAGATCTAATTCGTGATGAGTGGGAAGGTGAATGTGAATTTAACAAGGAGTTTTTTGTGGCATATGTCCTAAACCTCAGGACAAGGCACAGGGAACTCATGGGCTTGGCCCAGGAGAATCTGGCAGAAACCCAACATCAGAAAAAGGTCTGGTATGAGAAGAATGCTCGAGCTAGACAGTATGCTGTAGGGCAGCAGGCAATGGTTCACATTCCTGTCAGACACAACAGGCTGCAGGCAGCTTGGGAGGGCCCTACAAGGTTGTAAGAAAGGTCAGTGATGTTAACTAAATTGTAGAACTGCTAGGCAGGAAGCAGGGGCACAGATTGTATCATGTTAACATGTTGAAACCTTACCATGACAGGGAGGCTCTTGTACTGAGTATTTACAGTGGATTGCAGGAGGTGTCTGAGGGAGATCTGGTGACTGATCTCCTCAGTGAGGCTCGGACTGACACCTCAGTGGAAGGGGAAGCAATGTCCCAGCAGCTATCTCCTACCCAGGTTTGAGAAATCCGAGCAGTGTTACAGGAGTTTGGGGACATGTTCACTGGGAAACCAGGGTACACCCACCTGGTGCAGAACCAGGTGGATACAGGACCCCAAAGGCCTATCAGACAGGCCCCTTACAGGGTTCCTGAGAGAGTCAAACAGACTCTGAGGGAGGAAATATAGGAAATGTGGGAACTAGGGGTAATTCAAGAGTCCAACAGTCCCTGGGCCTCCCCAGTGGTGCTGGTGCCAAAGAAAAATGGCAGCACCAGGTTCTGTGTGGACTATAGGACTTTCCAGAGGCTGGTAGATCATATCCTAGCAGAAGCAGGAGGGTTTGTCCTTGCTTTCCTAGATGGTATTGCTATCTACAGCCATTTCTGGCAAGAGCACCTTCAGCATGTCATGGAGGTGCTGGGCAGACTACAGAGGGCAGGGCTGACCATTAAGCCCAGCAAATCTCAGATGGGTATGGTAGAGATCTCCTACCTGGGACATAGAGTGGGGAGTGGTAAGATCAGGCCAGAATCTGCCAAAGTAGAAGCCATTCAGGCATGGCCTGCATCTGTTACCAAAAAGCAGGTGAGGGCATTCTTAGGGACAGCAGGGTACTACAGAAAGTTCATCCCCAGTTATAGTATTGTAGCTGCTCCCCTCACAGACCTGACAAGGAAAAACAGGCTAGATTAAGGTAGAGTGAACCACTGCATGTGAGCAGGCATTCCAGAATCTTAAAGAAGCTTTGGGACAACCCCCTATGTTAGCCAGTCCGGATTAAAGCTAAGAATTTGTTGTGGAGCTGGACGGTTCAAACCATGGGATGGGGGTTGTACTTAGCCAGACTTATTCAGAGGGAGAAGAGCACCCAGTGATTTATCTCAGTTATAAGCTCCAACCCAGGGAGGAATGCTATGCAGCTGTAGAAAAGAAATGTCTAGCCATAGTGTGGGCACTGCAGACACTTCAGCTTTATCTGTATGGAAGGAAATTCACTGTAGTTACAGATCACAATCTCCTAACATGGTTTCATTGAGCCAGCCAGCAAAATGAGACGTTACTAAGGTGTAGCCTAGGGTTGCAAGCATATGATATGTCAGTGCAGCACTGCAGTGGGATTAGCAATGTCAATGCAGATGGGTCTCAAGACAGGAAATGGGGTATACCCAGATAGACGCAACCCTCTCAAGCAACGTTTCTCAAGGGACACTTAAAAAAACTAGCTTGAGTTCTCGAGGAGGGGTGTGTGTGAAAACTGAGGAGCTGCCAACCCAGACAAACAGAATTTTGTAGATAATTCTATGTCATTGTAAATATCAATATAATCCACAGGCTTGTTTTACAAATGTAAAGAGAACTTATATGTTAGGATTAAACTATATGTTGTACTGAGCTTCAAAAATGTAACCACAGTGCACCCTGTTGGAAGAAAGCTGTTAAGTAAATAATTTTACAACTGTGTTTGATCTCAAGCTCAGAGACAGGATGTCTGGGCTATAAAGTTCTTTCTATTGTTTTAAGACAGAGATAATTACTAGATTTTACTTGTAAAGTGCTGTTTATTGCTGTGGTTTCCTGGCAGGTGCAAGATTACAAAGCTATGTTAAATTTTGAGTTCTGTGAGCCTGGGAAACAGCAGTACTATGTATTATCAATTTAAGGGCTATATCTGAAAGAAAGAATAGCATTTTGTATCTTGTCTTGGATCTAGTAAGAGCATCCACTCACCAGCACTTGCTTGCTCTGTATGTAAGTAGTATTTAGAACTTAGTATTTCTCTTAGAGATAGATAGAATATAGCCAGATCAGTCTAGCTGTTTTCTATATTTATGTCAGACTATCTTCAACATTGTTTTAAAGTATTTTTCTGTGATTTCTGAACTCTTTAATTCCATTCTGTTGAGGTAAGAAGTATTGTCTTGTGTTTTTATTATTTATTAAATATTTTAAACCTTTTAACTGTGGCTGTTTTGTGTAGAGATAATTTAAGCTCTAGAGTACTTGCATGTATTTGGTGATACTGTAAAAAGCCACTCCAATATCCTTCCTGTTCGTGACACTTACTAATTGGATAATAATAATATTGCACAGTAAAATTGGACACTCTTTGGTAAGGGCCTTATTAGTAGTGGTTGGTGTCAATGATTTCTACCTTATAGTCTGGAGAGAAGGGGGCATAGCTGGAGAACCTGTGCCAGCCTTCCCCAGGAGTGTCTGTATGTTTGTATATAACTCATATCTCAAACTGTGAGTGCATGTCAGTTACTGGGACAGGGACACAAAGCACTGGTTGGACAGAGAGCGTGCTGGAGGCTTCAGCTTGACCACTAGGCTGAGATGTGTACCCGTACTTGTTATCCTTCCCAATGTACATGCCCCTCACTGGTGCTAGTGGTGAGGATTGAGGCTCCTTGATTACTGGGCCAGAGCATGGGTGTTGCAATCTTCTCTAAATTACTCATAGTTTTATGGTGTAAGTCTATATTTTTTATTCATCTCATCAAGATCTTTTGTTAATTTTTTATTACCTTTTTGGATATCTAATTTTAGTTTGTCAGCCTTAATTTGTAGATCTATAATTCTTTATTCCATTGTTTTTTCTTATTAATATACAAGGATAGAACTTTGCCATATAGATATGATTTCAAAGAATCCCACACATATATCTCAGATATTCCCTCTGTTAAATTAACATTTATAAAGGATTGAACTTCCTTGTTATAAAATTACTTAAAAATCTTTCAGGTTAGTTGCATGTGACGGAATTCTGCTAATAGAAGCACTTTGTTTTGCATTCATTTTCAGTTCAAATGTAATTGTATTATGATCAGATAGAGGGCATGTGACAACTTTAACTTTATCTATTTTTCCAGTTATTTTACTTGAAACATATACACTATCTATTTTCGAGTGGGTACCATGTCAATATGAATAATGTGTAAAAAAATAATGAATTTGCTTCTATAAATTAATTTATGTCCTTAATATTAAATATACCTGTGAAGTCTATTAATGCCTTGGATGACACTGGTTTCCTTTGCTTACTTGTGTGTTTATATCACAGTCATTTAATATACAATTAAAGTCTCAAGCTAAAATTATACTCCATTTAGTATGTTATATAATTTCCTGAAATTGTTGCTTAACCACTTAAACCCCTAACCTAGGAATCCAATAAAGGTTTATCAAAGTGTATAATTTTCTATTTGTTTCCAAAGATACTAGACAAATTTTACAAAAGATATGTATCTATCAGTGATTGGATTGAAATAAGCTTTTATACTTCATATAACATTAATAATATATACTTATATTTATGTATTCACATACTAATATACTTGTTCTTTCCCAATGCTCAATGTATGCCTAACTTACTAAGTGAAATGACTATATGCTTTATATGATAACATACTGTTTATTCTTTATACTTATGTTTTTGTAACATGTATGTTTTTGTAACATGTAACTCAATGGAGCTTTTCTCCCTGGGCGGCCACTGAAAATGGGTTCTTTATGGCCCAGTTGACTTCCCCGGTCATCAAACTTAAATAAATAAATAAATGTGAAACAACAATCTATCTTAATGCGTTTAAAATACATCATAAAGTGAGTGTGAAGGACCATTGTGATTCACACCTTATATTCTTATGTCATAAAATGCATACATTTCTAATGCTTTCTATGTTCTTAGTAAAAGATTGCTTAGAAATCACCATGTATCTCAGCAACATAACACCATTATGTATTTTACTTTTTACAAATCACCAAGAGTACAATTTCAGATATCTGTGTGTGACTGCTATCTATTTGTAACCTTTATGACTTTAATTACAATCATTATTTTTAAGTGCCAGTCTCCAATCATTTATTAACAGTCATCAGAATTAAGAGAGATCAAGAAAGACAAATTCAGAAGTTAAATCAGAGTCTAAGACATCTCTGTGCATCAGAGACAGCTGAGAAATAAATATTTTACCGAGGCAGCATAGTTTTCAACTTTCAAGGCCTTCACAAAATATTTATACTCTTGATTCACATCTCTAGCTTATTGCTAACATAGCTATAACTTTCCAGCAATTAATTAACAATACTGTGATGCTTGAAGTTAATAACAAATGGCAGACACTCTCTGTTTATACTGTGATGCCTGAAGTCAATAATGCATGGCAAACCCTACTTTCTAATTTGATATCCTTTGTAATATTAGCATCAATGCAAAATCTATTATTTCATTTAGCCTCTTGAACTATAAAAAAAATTAAAAAAAAGGAGGTCTGTACCTTTAAGCCCCTGATCCTTCACTATTCACAACTTCATCACGATATTTTACTTCATAGAATGTTTAGGTTAAAGGTAAATATCACTTTAAGTAATTTGAGTTAAAGGTAAATATCACTTTAAATAATGTTAAACCAGGATGGGTTCTTTTGTAACCTTTGACCCTGAACTTGACATCATTAAACTGCTGTCCTGGTTTCCCCTCTGCCATCTGCATGATCAAAAGGCAGCCCACAAGCCAAAGAAAATAAATGTAAAAACTCTTCCAGCTCACAACCTTGGCAGGAAGTGCAGAGACAATCTGAACCTGAAAGCAATCCAAAATGACACCAGGTGTAACTCGAGCCCATCTCCAGTTTTGAAAGGAAAAACAACTCATTTGCAAAATATAATTAAGGGAAGCCAATCCACACAAAACAGCTTCCTAAGACCAATTCACTATATACAAGAAATGCCCTCCAAGCCATCACCATTACTAAAACCTCTTAACTTTAGTCATACATTAAAAGAAATAAATACAACAAAAAATCCATATCGCAATCCATATTGCCCGCAACTTCACTCAAGCAGAAAACAAATATCACAATCATCCAACACACAGCCAAACATAACCAGACATCCAGAAATCCACTCAGCCCCCCGCAAAAAAAAAAAAAAATCACATCACCAACATAATACTAAATGAAGAATTCATCCCACAAAACATAACATCCATGCATAGCAAAGACACACACAGCCATAAAACCTATTCAGAAAAGTATAAAAATAATTATTTAATGTTTATCAGTAATAGAACAATTTCAAATAATATCTAAGAAATATTGATTACTGTTTATAATGTTCTAAAAATGACATAGAAAGGCAAATCATTTTACTTTATGTTTGTGTATATGTATATGCATATGTAGCTTATTGATATATAATAGTAAGTAGTACCAAGGATGTACAAATATAAGCCAACTAGATCAAAGAAAAGCAGAAAAGATAAATATTTATTTGTCCCTTATTTTTTCTTTTTCCTGTCAGTAGATTTCCATCCATTCTTTTCTGCTTGTCTTTTCAATGAACTATTGCTCCATTCCACTTCTTCTGTTTGTTCCAAAATGTTTTTTTTTATTTTAAGAAGGATATAGCTGATTCCATTGCTTCAAAGGTTTTAATTCCTTCTGTAAAAAAAAAAAAAAACTTTAATAAATGCACTTTAATCTGCTTCTTCTTCAGTTTTTTTTTTTTTATCAAGGGAAGAAACTCTTTTCTTTTTGAAATTACAGATGGAGAATAGTCATTGTCAAACCTTATTGTTCTGTCATTGAATTTAATTGGTGAATTTGTCCAAGCAGTCTTAAAAAGCAGTTCCTTATTTTGACAGGAAAAAATCTCACAATTATGGATCTCTGATTTGTATTTGCTTTTTTGATGATGAAGGAAACACAAGAGAATTATGAGCTCATTCAATACCATATGATAAAGATTTTTGTAGATTTAAAGTCTTAGGAGGCCAAGAAGTATAAGAATCAAATCCAAATCCTCATCATGGTTAACTAGGGAAACCAAAAAACTTATGCAACAGAGAGATAAATGCTGGAAATTATCTCAGCACAATAAACAACCAGAGACCCTAATTCAATATAAGCAACTCCGCAACCTTACTAAAAGACATATATGCAAAGACAAAAAATCCTATTTTATGACTCTCCAAGCCAACCAGTCTAAAAACCCCAAACAATTCTGGAAGTCCATTAATTCACTTCTCAACCCAGGCACCAAAAATAATCCCTGCCCTGACACTACCAAGTCCGACCCAGAAATTGCCACTCTTTTCAACTCCTCCTTTATTAATTCTATAGCTGAATTAAATAAGTCCTTCCCTATTAACTCATCCTCACAGTTCAGTCACTCTACCCCAGCCTCCAAACCCAACCCTCCCACCACTTTTCAACTCAATCCAGTCTCTACCTCATATATAAAAATACTTCTCAGCAAACTGAAACCTTGCTCTAATGCCCCAGATAACATTCCATCTAAATTCTTAAAAATGGCTGCAGATGGAATCGACCTCCCCATTAGCATCCTAATCAACAGATCCATACAGGAATCATACGTCCCCAAGCTGTGGTGTGCTGCCTTTATACACCCTCTCCATAAAGGAGGTATAAATAACAATATCTCAAACTTTGCCCCATAGCCAACCTGTCCCCAATTTCAAAAATACTGGAAAAATGAGTTCACATTCAGCTAATGCTTTTCCTTACCGAAAACCACCTCCTCTCTCACACCCAACATGGTTTCCGTCCTGGCCATAGCACTATAACTGCTCTACTTTCATTCCTAGATATAGTCAATCGTGCCTGTGACACTGGTAAAATAGTATCAACAGTCCTACTAGATCTCTCTAAGGCTTTCGACACTGTCTCCCATTCTCATCTCCTTAGCCACCTAGCTAACCTCAACCTCTCACACAATACACTATCCTGGTTCTCAAGTTACCTTTCCAATAGATCTCAAGCTGTAAAACCTCTAACTTCCTTCCTACCCCTACTGGAGTTCCCCAAGGTTCCATTCTTGGCCCCTTGCTTTTCAATATCTTTATCAATGACTTCCACTCTGCCATCCCAAACACCAAAATCGTACAATACGCCGATGACTCCACTTTAATCTGCTGTGCCACCAACCTCCCTGAACTTCTAGCATACACCCAAACTGCCTTCTCCACCACTGAGAACTGGCTGCTCCAAAACCACCTATCTCTAAATGCTAACAAATCTAAAATACTACTCTTCGCCCCCCACAAAATCCTTCCTTCTTGACAAACAGTCCTTCCAAATTAGAAGCCACAATAACTCAACCATAGAAATTGTTCCTTATGCCAAACTCCTTGGGGTCACTATAGATGAAAACTTAAAATTTGACACACATATTCAACTTAACATCAAGAAAACACATCAAAAACTAGGCCTGTTATACAGAAGCATCCACTATCTCTCTCCTTCTTCTACACAAACCCTCACCACTACCTATCTTCTTCCCTCATTAATGTATGGTGCCCCTCTATTAACTAACTTATCTGCCTACATCTCCTCAAAAATGGAAAGTTGTTATAATAAAATTTCAAAATTCTCCATCAAAGCCAAACACTCCTACCACCATTGCTCTGCACTCCACTCACTAAACTGGCTAGAACTTCACAACCTTCTAGACTACCTCCAACTTACCACTGCCCACAGGCTATTATTTAACCCCTCTAAATGTCCTGCACTATCCAACATCCTACAACCATACACCACTAACAGGCCACATAGATCTGCTCACCTAAACCTACTCACTGTCCACACACCAAAGTGACCTGCCGAGCAGTACCTCCTATCTTTTTCCTTAGCCAAAAATTGGAACTCTCTCTCCTTTTTTACGGAATTCTGACAACTTCAAAACTCTACTCCATTCCTACTTGTTCTCTAGGTGGAAGTGCAACTGCACTTTCCCCACCTAGACTTTTACTCCGCACACACTAATTGTATTTCTATACTATTTCCTACTACCATCAACTTTGTTCCTGGATTTACTTTATCTACTGTTGTCTTGTGTATATATGTAAGTATTGTAAATAGTTTGCTCTCCCTTTATTCCCCTCCCTAACATTTATGCTTGTTCTACCACTCTGCCATAACAAGACTCAGACTCTATGTAACCTTTTTAACCAACCATGTCAATATATGACTCATATGTCAATATATGACTCATATGTCAATATGTCAGTATACAACTCATATGTTATGTAAACACTATACCTCTTAATGTCTCTGTATCACAATCTACCGGTATTCTTATAACTTAGGCTGACTGTTGCATCTTTATGTATCTGTATCTTTGAACCATAATTTTAATTTTATCTTTTGTATTTTCTTTTGTTTTATCTTTTAGATTATTATGTAATGTGGAGCTTTTCTCCCCAGGCCTCCACTGAAAATGGGCTCCTGAGCCCAGTGAACCTCCCCAGTCATTAAACTGAAATAAATAAATAAATAAATAAAGAAATAAATAAAAGAAGTGAGGAAATTAACCATATTATCTCCTTCTATTTTTTCAGGCAATCCATAGCTGTGTATATTGTTCCTCCTAGATCTATTTTAAAGATCATCTATTTTATTTAGTAAAGATATATTTTGTTTTAATAAAAAATCAATAGTATGTTGATCAATAGAAATCCTTCATCATATCTATGTCCCATCATTACTACTTGTACTTCTCATTCCCCTATATTTTGCTACATCCTACTCTCACAAAATACCCTTTTCCCCTCCTCCTACACAAACCAACCCTTGTACTCATTCACAACCTTCTCTATCTAACCACTACAACAACATATCTTCCACTCTTATTCCTCCAAAAACACTGTACCTTTTCCATCCCAAAAGCCTCACCACACCAAAAACTCTCACTCTGAAAATCCTCCCTCCCCAAAACAGCCTCCTACTTCTAAAACACAAAAGACAAAAAGTTTCTACCAATAATGACCTTGTCTTATGTGGCGATATTCATCCGAACCCTGGCCCCTGTATCACCACTAACAACGTCTCCCCAACCCCTTTTTCTCCCTCTGGAATAAAACACAGTCCCCCTCCCAATTCTTCTACCACTTCCTCTCCTAACCCCCTTAAGCTGTTCTCTATCAATGCTCAGAGCCTAAATAACAAAACACACCATCTTCATGCTTGGATTTGCCACAACCAACCAGACATCCTAGCCATTTCTGAAACCTGGCTAAAACCCCACATCACCGACTCTGAAATCTTACCTCCTGGCTTCCAAATCCACAGAACTGACCGTCCAAATAAAAAAGGTGGAGGCTCTGCAATAATTTTCTCTAACCTTCTCTCCCTGATCCCTCTACAAATTCCAACTCCTGAGTTCAAAAACGCTGAACTTACAGTCAGTCTCCTTCGACTAAATAAACATAAGAACATCTGCATTATCTCCCTTTATATATCCCCAGGTGACAACACAACAACCCTTGAAAATATTCTTTACTGGGCCTCAACTGAAATCAGATTTGAAACCTACATTCTAGGCGACGTTAACATTGATTGGAATAAAATCAACTCTCCTTCCCTCCCAATTCATCAACCTCTTTAACTTCACCCAAGTAATACACTCAACCACCCGGCCTAACAAAACAAATCCCCCAGGATCTACCATTGACTGGATCCTAGTCTCTCATCCATACAAAATAACTCTTTCAGGCACTATCCCTGATACCTTCAGTGACCATCTCCCTACTTTCATACACCGCTCCACTAACTCTACCCAATATCTACACCACTACATCCACACTCGTAATCTCAGCAACTTCAACCCAACTATCTTCTCAAACATTCTTAAACATACCAACTGGCAGACCCTAAATACACTTCCCCTAGACAAAGCTGTAGAACAGTTTAACTCTATCTTCCTAAATACTCTGAACTCCCTAGCTCCTCCAAGAAACAAACGAGTCAAAGCTAACTCTGCCCCCTGGCTATCCAAAGAAACAAAACAAGTCATGCATCAAAGGGACAAATCTTGGAAGCTATACCAGAAAAATAAAATCCCTTCTTCCCTGCTCCAATACACCCAACTCCAACCTAGCAAAAAACTAATCACCCTGGACAAAAGAACTACTACTACAAACTACAGTCCAACCAAAATAAGAACCCAAACAGTTCTGGAATTCAGTAAATTCCTTCTCCACCCAGGATCTAAAAATAACCCTTGCCCAGACCCAAGTAAAACTGACTCAGATCTAAGCTCTCTCTTCAACAAATTCTTCACAGAATCTATAGCTAATCTCACCAAATCCTTCCCCAACAATAATACATCCAACTCTCCTTCCTCTACTCCCAACAACCCCTCTAACTGTCCTCCCAGTTTCCAGCTGAAACCTATTTCAACTATATTCATAAAAAGACTCTTATCTAAACTAAAGCCATGCACTAATGCCCCTGATAACATCCCCTCCTCTTTCCTTAAATGTGCTGCCGAAGGTATTGCTCTCCCTATCAGCATCTTAATTAACAGATCTATAAAAGAGTCATATGTTCCTATGCTTTGGAGATGAGCTTACATTCTCCCACTTCATAAAGGAGGCAAAAACACAAATATTTCTAACTTTCGCCCAATTGCCCTACTCTCACCTTTATCAAAAATCCTAGAGAAATGCATCCACCACCAACTCATGCCTTTCTTAATCCATAACCACCTCCTAACACCCACCCAACATGGTTTCCGCCCTGGACATAGCACTATTACTGCCTTACTATCCTTCTTAGAAACAGTCAACCTAGCCAGGGATTCTGGGTTACTAGTTTCCACTGTACTGCTAGATCTGTCTAAAGCCTTCGACACCATCTCTCACAAACACCTTCTCTTTCATCTATCAAACCTTCATCTCTCCCCTGATACTCTATCCTGGTTCTCTAGCTACTTATCTGATAGATCCCAAGCTGTCAAATGGAATAACTCTACCTCCTCCTTCTTACCTACACTCACTGGTGTTCCCCAGGGGTCCATCCTTGGACCCATGCTTTTCAACATCTTCATAAATAACCTTCACTCTGCCATCCCAGACACAACAGTCATCCAATACGCAGATGATTCTACCTTAGTCTGCGCCGCCTCCAACATTCCCGAACTACTGACAAAAACCCAAATAGCTTTTTCCACTACTGAGAACTGGATGCACCAAAATCATCTCTCTCTAAACTCTAATAAATCCAAAATTCTTCTCTTCGCTCCCTCCAGGGCTTGCACATTTGATAAAACAGCATTCAAAATCATAAGCCAAACAAAGTCAACCATTGAGGTGGTCCCATCTGCAAAACTCCTTGGCATCACTATAGACGATCACCTCAAATTTGATAGCCACATACAACAAAACATAAAGAAAATGCACCAAAAGCTAGGTATGCTCTATAAGAACAACTGCTTTCTCTCCAACTCCGCTAGACATTCCTTAGCTACTACCTATCTTCTACCATCTCTACTATATGGAGCCCCTCTCCTTACTAACCTGTCCTCTTCTATCTCCACTAAACTTGAAATCTGCTATAATAAAATCTCTAAATTTGCTACCAAATCTAAAACCTCTTCTCACCATTGTCTTTCACTTCAAACTCTGAACTGGCTAGAACTCCCTAACTACCTAGACTACCTCCAACTAACCACTGCTCACAAATTAATATTCTACCCTGAAAAATGCCCATCCCTAGCAAACATCCTTCCGCCATACACCCCAAACAGATCTCTTAGATCTGAACACCAAAATTTAATCACCATCCACAAACCCAATCGCCCTGCTGGCCAGCTCCTTCTCTCCTACTCTCTTGGAAGGAAATGGAACTCTCTCCCTTCTTCTCTTAGAACAACATCTAACACTGAAGCCTTCAAAATCCAACTTTTCTCTTACTTATCCTCTAAACATAAGTGCACCTGCTTACATCCTACATAATCTACATAAATTCCCCTTGAACTCTCTACATCCTTTCTCTTTACTCTACCCTAATACTATCTTTTTTCTTCTCTTTTTCTCTCTCGATCACTGCTTGATCAAACTATATTCTACTCTCAGCTTATGTACTTTCTCCCTCTCTACTCATATGTAAATATTGTAAATAGCATGTAACCCTACACCTTCTTTTCATACAGTCAAACCTGCTACTTGAAGGAAACTACTAAATCTATTGTATCTACCTTCCTGAATGATGTTTTATGAAGTATACTGCGTGTATTTGCTTTTTTTTTACTAACTGTTTTTAATGTATGTTATTCCAAATGTATATAATTTATTACTATCTTTTACACTATGTAACTTAGAGTGTATTTGCTTTGCTTTTGGAGCTTTTCTCCCCGGGCCTCCACTGAAAATGGGTACGTTCTGGCCCAGTGGACTTCCCCGGTAATCAAACTGGAAATAAATAAATAAATAAATAAATAAATAAATGTTATTCTTCTGAAACTCTTCCCGATAAATCATTTAGTGCCTCTTCCATACTGTTGATCTGGGTCTTCTGCTGAATTAGTATTTTATGTAACTGTTCCATTTGTTTTGTCCATTTTTCTTTGTAATTTTCCAGTTTATTGTCCCTTTTATCTGGTTTTACCTAAAGGTCTTGTATGCTGGTAACAACTGATTGAAGTTCCTTCTTTAATGACAAGTCCTGTGAGTTAGTTTTGGAGTAACTCATTTTGAAGAACAGGCAAAACCCTTTCTGTCTGAATGTTTACAGGAATTAAAAAAATAGAAGTATATATTTCAAATATAATCTTCCAAAATCTTGAAAAGAAGAGTCCACGATGACAAAAACTTAATTATTCCTGTCAGAAATGTAACTCAAATAATACAGCTGAGAAACAAAGCTGTTACCCTATCATCATCTTGGCCATGTCCCCAGTCATAAGAATTCTTGTCTGTGATAGTGCTCTACAATACTCCTGAGAAGCGCTAATTGTGGTTACCATGTTATCCTGGTTAATGCATGAATAAAAATTGCAGACTATAGCTTGTTCTGTGCTTCAGCTTGACATAATTGTTACAGCTCTTAAATATGTCAGATGAGTCCCTCTGTAGTTCTCTTTAGGCTGTCATCTTTTTGGTTGTGAAAGTCTAGATAATGGCAGCCTTGAAAAGTGTATAGCATTGGGGATTATGATCTGGTATAATCATAATTAACTAACCAATAACAACCTCTTAAATAATCAGATTACCAGAACTAACATCCACAAAGACCATCATGTGTCTACAGTAATGAGGAAATCATTCTATGTTGCGTAGCTTATAAACAAATGGTATGGCATCTAAGTACAAGGAAGTCATTGTTCCGATGTATTTGTCATGCATCAGACCTATCAATGAGTGCAATGCCCTGTTTGGATATATAACTAACCAGGTATATCCAACAATTGGCAGATCCACAGAGGTTTCTCACTAAAAGAATACAGGGCATAAGTAAAATGTCCTATGCAGACCGCCTCAAGGCCCTATCCTTGAATTCTGTCTCCTACAGGCTTTTGAGGGGAGATCTATGCCTGGCATACAGGACATTGTCAGACCCCACTCTGACGGACCTCCTGCATATCCACAAAACAAACAGCACCAGAATTACCCATTCTAAAGAATTAAACCTGGTATGTGATATAAATAGAACCTGATGGGCATACAGGTATGTATCGCAGAGACTACCCAATTAATGGAACAAGCTCTCCATCCATGTGAAGCAGAGGTCCTTCCTAATGCAATTCAAATGCAACTTGGACAATTGGATGGGGAACAGGAAATTAATCTCTGGTTTGGTACCTATGTCTCTAATGGACACAGGGAACCTGTAAATGGTTCTTCTCCCAGGCCCTTGCTTGTAAAGGTTTCATCTGCCAAGCCCCTTCTTACACTTATCAAGGGTATCAAAACTTGTCAGAGGTTTGGGATGCATGGCTAGGTTTAAAAAAGGTCCTTGTGGTCATTAGCCGAGTAAATATGAACCTGTGAACCTATAAATATAACCAATTTGTGACAATTTCCTTCCGGCAAAACCTAACCAACCAAAAAACCCTCTTACATTTCCTTAGTACTATAACTGACAATGTCATTACTCTATTCTTCACCATCTAAATATGATCGCCTCTAAAACATCTCATATCCTAAACTCCCCACTCCCCACCATGATACGCTATCTCACTCTAACCTCCCTCATACTTCCTGACTACTTTACCTATTACCAAAAAATGCATGATTACAATGTAACCCCTGAATGCATCCAGTTCAATATAAGCCCCTACTTATATAAAATCACTGTACTAACATTATTAAACCTAAAGTACTCCATACCTCCAAAAAAGGTTCAAAGGTACTATCACCAGCTTTTCTACAAAAAGTAAAACAGGACAAGTGCACTACTGAATCTACTACTAGAAGGTGACATTCACACCAATCCTGGACCCTCTCTCAGGCAACAAGATACTCCACAAATAATAAATCAACCCTGCCTGATAACTTAAGTTCCTCACATCACAAAAAAGAATTGGAGAAAGGGCACTAAGCAAAACTCTGATCTGTGATATATAACATTAAGTATTCTGTTTTTGGTTATTTTTTCTAGTTATTTACAGCACTTTTTTTGTCTGCTGCATACTTTTTACTGTATTTTATAGCTATAAACTAATCTGCACAGTTGTATTAAACTTGTCTGCCTCACAGGGCCTGATAAATAAGACATTTACTGTCACACTGTTTGTAAATCTTTGCTAGCTAGTTTCACTGTGTGTGAGGTATTAACTGGAAATTTTCTCCATTTGTTTAATATCTGTTTGTGTTTGTTCTGATTTCCTGCCAAGGAGTGTATCATATAACTGATTTAGTTTCCTACCCTCCTTCCCTATTTGTATCCTGTTCTTATACTTGGTGGCTTTGCAGCTGCCTGCCCCTACTATAAAGTTAATATGGGACACTCCTCCCAGTCTAGTGTCATTAGCTCATTCTATATAATACAGAGAGAACATCTGACAAGGCCAACCCACTAAGTTTCTTAACCTTGAATTATTTTCTGCTCCTCCTTTCTCCCTTTCCACTTTACTAAAAAAAAATTCTAAGCTTGTTTCCTGCCTTTCCTGTAACTAGTCTAGTCCAGATACAGATTTGCTGTATCCAGGACTGTTTGTAAGGTTCTGAGCCCCCCAAGCCTTTCTGTGTTGGGAGAATCCTTCTAGCTTATTAGTGGGAGTGGTAAGCACTAGGTGGCCTATCTACAATAAGAGTGGTTTCTGGTCCAGAAATTGTAGGATATTGGCCGTTTGGGCAGTTTTTCCATATCTTCCAACTTTCTGGTGTAAAAGCCCGTGTTTGCTCTTTTCCTGCCTTTCCTGTAACTAGTCTAGTCCAGATACAGGTTTGCTGTATCCAGGACTATAGGTAAGCTTCTGAGCCCACCAAGCCTTCCTGTGATGGAGGGAAGCCTTCTAGCTTATCAGTGGGAGTGGTAAGCACTAGGTAGCTATCTACCATAAGATGAGTGGTTTCTTGCCCAGAAATTGTAGTTTATTGGCCATTTGAGCAGTTTTACCATCTCTTTCAACTTTCTGGTTTAAAAGCCCACATTTGCGCTTGTTTCTCACCTTTCCTGTAACTAGTCTAGTCCAGATACAGATTTTCTGTATCCAGGACTGTTTGTAAGCTTCTGAGTGGCACCAAAGTCTGCTCTTCAGTTTTTCCCTTAGATCTACTAGTTCTCTCCTCTCCTACACATTTACTAGCTTATTAGTCTAGCAGTTTACCAGAGTTCTTGTAGCAATTATTGTAGCACACAAAAATGCTTCCAGCACTAAACGTTCTCCAAGGAAACAGCTCCATTATTTATTATTAATGCCCACCCCTCCAGGCATGTCTAAAGGTCAGTTCCCTGTGCATTCTCCTATTAACCTGGTGAACTTGGGCATCCTGAGGCAATGTAGCAACTGCCTCATGTACACTGACAACCCTCTCCTCTTACCTCCCAACACTCAAACTTGCAAGAGATGCACTTATATATCCAAACTGGAAGCCATGCACTCTCCAGCCAAGACCGGAATAGCTGGTCAAGAGGAGAAGGTCAACACTTGCACCACATCACATGGAACACATAGCTCTCCAGAACACACACCAGTACTGCCTTCACATAAAAACACAAACTGTACACCCACCTTCACGGAGGCTCTCAATAAAAATCTACCCAAACAGCAGAGACCTCCAAGGCAGAAACACACTAAACCACCACAACACAACACTAATCATGAGACACATAACTCTCCTAAACAGCGTGCCACTCAACCAAAGCCCCTAAGGCAAAACAGCATGCCCAACACACTAGTCATAGGTGACTCGATGGTGAGGCACACTGATGTCCCACTCACTAGGTTGAATAAGGAAAAAGTAACAGTCAGCTGCCTGTCAGGCACCAGGATCCACCACATAAAGCACGCAGTCAGATCCCTCAACAGCAGGTATAAATATGACTCTGTCATTGTACATGTGGGTGTGAATGACCTGAGATGTACCTCTCTGGACTACAAGAAAAGAGACATGGAGGAGCTCTCAGATTATGTAGCCCAGACAGGTATGACCCTAGCCCAGAGCAGCATCCTACCATCATCCAGAATGATACCACAGTACAAGAATAAAATTATTGATTTCAACAACTGACTAAGTTTCTGGTGTCATTCTAAGGGGATCCAGTATCTGTCTGCCTGGGATGACATGATTGACAGACCTCGATGCTTTGCCATAGATGACCTGCATCTGTCACTCCTGGGCTTCCGGATACTGGCCAAGGCTCTTGCCACCCCTATAGTGCATTTTTTAGGTGGTGTTCCAAAGACCAAATTACCACTGTAACAGCTACAAACAAATGCAATATGAGGGTCATGCTGCTCAATGCTAGAAGTCTAAATCTCAAAATGCACTTGCTTGAAACACTCCTTAAAATGGAGAACATCGACATTTGTGCTGTAACAGAGACCTGTTTCAAGGCAGCAGAAAACACCCCTGCACTACCAGGCTATAACTCATTCCACACCTTTTGGCCCCAGGACCTGGACTGAAGCTCCAAAGGTGGTGGTGTTTCCATATTCATAAAGGATGCACACAGCTCCAGACTAGTAGCCCGACATAACGCATATGAGATACTTCAGGTGCAGCTAACATTGGTTAAGACAGCGATTCAGGTTGTAGCCTGCTATATGTCCCCAACCATGTCCCAAGACTCACACTCCATGTTCCTAAGCACCCTGAAGAATATTAGGGTCCAACCTAACACTCTTATACTGGGTGACTTCAACTATCCCTCCATTAACTGGAAAAACTACTCATGTGCCAATACACTTGCCCAACGTTTCCTGGAATTCATTAATTCCAATGCCCTGAACCAGCTCGTTCTTACCCCCACTAGAGGTAGCAACACCCTTGACCTGGCCATTACTAACATGGGCGACCATTGCTCTACATCAATAGTCAACTCCTCTCTGGTTAGATCCGACCACAAACTAATCACCTTGGAAATCCACCCCCCCCCCGCAAAGGTAACCACCATGAAAAACTTCTCCAAAGCTAACTTTGGGCTAACTTCACAGCACCCATGCAAATGGAGATCAGTTGCATGACCACTGAATCATACACCAAGGCACTGTACGAACATGTACACAAATGCATGGATCTCGTTATACCCAACAGAACCAAGATGCTCTCCTCCAAAAAAAGGAAGCCAATCTGGTGGTCCCCTGCCATAAACAAACTCTACAACAGAAGGAGGAAACTGATGCAGAATAAAGTGAAGTTCCAAGACTGGAAAAACTCCCTTATCAGCCTCAACAAAAAGTTGAGATCCCTCATCAAATCCTCTAAAGCTAGCTATGAAAACATAATTGCAGCAGGTAGTAAAGACAACCACAAGGCCTTCTATCGTTATGTAAAGAATCTCCACAGCAATACCCAGATTTGCTCTGAGCTACTGCACAATGGTACCTCCTATACCGAGCCAGCATATATTGCCAATATATTGGCTGACAGATTCAGTGACAACTTTACCCCTCCCCTCCATGCAACCAGTCACAATACCAGTAGATTGCCAGGCACCCAGTATTACAGCTGCACAGGTTAAAACAGCACTGTCCAAGGCCAAGAATAAGCTTCTATGGGACCTGTCAATATCCCTGGTTGTGTTCTACATGAACTACAGAGTGAACTGGCATCTCACCTGTGTGCCTTGTTCAATCACAGCCTCACCTCAGGCTTTGTCCCTACTAAATGGCAGACTGCTACAGTCATCCCTCTCCACAAAGGAGGAGTGACTGCAGACCCTGCGAACTATCGCTTCATTAGTCTGATGAGTCGGATATGCAAAGCAATGGAATGCATCATCATTTACCAGATGTTTGCTAGGGTGGCTATCCCACCAGAGGATTTACTGGGGGATGCGGGCTATGCACTAGAACTGTGGCCAATGACTCCCATCATAAATGCACACACACCAATGGAAGAATGCTATAATGAGGCACATGGTCAAACAAGAAATATTATAGAGCATGTGTTTGGGCTGCTGAAGTCATGTTTCTGGTGCCTTGATGCATCTGGGGGAGCCCTGTAGTACAGTCCATGGACACGTAAAGAAATATTCACAGTATGTGCCATGTTACACAACATAATCCTGAGAAAATACTGTAGCTTCATCAGAATTAACAAGGGGAAGGGGCACATATCCCACCACCAGTGCTAAGGTCACCATAGCCTCAGGCAGATGAGGAGTCACAGGGGAACCACCCACTGCTGTGGGTGTAGGCAGATGTAGGCATGCTCAGTATGCCCTTGCATTGGCTAAGAGACAATGCATAGCACATGCACTCACCACCTAGGGGCCTAAAACCTTCCTCCTACTCACATACATATAGTAGCACTGATGCCAGGCAACTCACAAAACCTTTACCTCCCGTGTATTGGCTGTGTACTGCTTCTATCACACACAGTCAGGCCTGGACTAAAACTGTGTCAGCTGCTGCATTTACAAGGTAAGTCCTGAACCTGAAGTGTATTGTTTAATAATATGACTGTGTGACATGTCCTTGCATTTCATTACTTGGTCTGGTAAGCTAGTAAAATGTGGGAGATCTGTACAGAACTTACCTTAACATGTGACAGTAGAGACTTATTTGACTTATATGTGTCCATTACTAAGTAGTAGGCCTCAGGCTTCAAAGATTCACAGAGTCATACCTCTCAAAACTACTGATGATCACTACATGCCCTCAGTTTAGCACCATATGTTTGTATTGGAGAATGATTAAAGAGAGAAGTTAGAAAGTAATGATACACATTGCAGTTTCTGACTTCACAACCCTCACAAGATTATTCACTATAAAGCTGAAAAGTTGTTATACTATCAACTGTCTAACTTTCCAAGGACAGTATAAATCAAAGGTACAATTACCAGTACAACACTGCAAATGCAGATATGCTAAGCACTAAGATAGCTATGCGCTCTTAGTGTCAGGCACAAAGCTTTTGTATCCCAGAATCCATAAACAGAAAACAGGGTATGGCACAGTTATCATCACTTGCACAGGGTGTTGTGTGAGGGGCAGGAAGCCTAGGCTGACACAAAAGGTCAGTGAGTGTGTGTGAGCAAGAAAGAGAAGGCAGACGTGGATACAAATTGAGTAACTGTTGTGTGTGTCTGTAGAGGTCTTCCAGGTGAAACTGGTGTGTGAGTGTCTGCATAAACACAGCCAAGCTCTCTGCTGGCTCCACATTTTGGTATGTCAGACAGATGTGAGCCATTAATGGTAGAGGTGGCAGTTCCTCGCTGTCATTTCTGACCAGAAGATCTGGCTCTGCCAGGAGTGGCACTGGCATGTCCACGCCCATGGTCAGATGCAGTGCTGCTACCTGAATGTGACTGAAGTCTGCTGGACACACTCCCTTCACAGGGACACCCAGGACCATGACCCCATGCTCTGCCATCTCTGGGTGTGGACAGCACACTCACTGATGGAGCAGTGTAAGTACTGCCACTACAGGAGCATAATCGGGCACGGTCAAGTTGGCTGATAGCAGATGATGTGGGTGACCTACGCCCATGAGGATGCTGTTCCTCTCCCAGCAGATGTTCCATCACAGACACTACTCGTTTCATGACAGATACCCCTCTGTCCATCACAAACACCCCTCGTTCCAATGTGTCCTTCATCTGATCCAGTGAATTGGTAACACTGTGGAGTCAGTCACTCATGTTAGATTGTACCACATCTACAACCCTGTGAATTTGTCTGGAGCACATATGGGAACATGTCTGTCACTCCATGATGGTCCTAAACATCCACTGAGTGGCATGAGAAGAGACACCTGCAACAGGTAGAAGAGGGACAGCAGGCCCCCTCCAAGCACCCCTATAAATCCTCCTGTGTAGCACCTCGCCCACACTTTGGCTATGGCCAGACTGAACAGGCACTGAAGCTACAGTAGCCACACTTCCCTGATCAATGTTCTTGCCTTCCACCTGTCCAATATCTGTGGGCTCACTGGACTGGGTAGGCTTAGGCCTACTGGCTGTGTCTGATGGAAATGCAGAGGATGGCTGTATGTCAACCTCCATGTCAGACTCAACCTCTGCACACCCCAAGTGTGCCTCAGTTTGGCCACCATCATCATCAGAGTCTGATGATACACTAATATCAGGTGGCACAGGGCCCACACTCCCACTGTCATGATTATCTGTGATAAAATGCAAGAAACACAGGAATAAATTAATATCTGGAGTACTATAGTGCAATATGCAATACGAAACTAACAGTGCTACCACTATTACAGACAGTACAGCAATACACATAAGAGGCCTGAGATCAACATCACACACTACAATATTTTTTTAAATTGCTCAACAGTACTGACATAAAAAATGTTTGCCTTAACATCTGCAGATGAGATCCTCCTCTGCAGTCTGCACGGTCCTGGAAAAAGTTAAGCAAGAGGTAAAGCCAACATCCTCACAATTAACAGTAAGACAGGGGGCAATACATTTACTCCTTTATATGTCCACTAACTATAATTTCAATAAGAACTTGGCTGACAACTCTAACCAACGCATATAACAGTAGCAATCTTCAATCCTCCCCAAAAAGGCATGTGACACACCATTAACTTATTGATTTTGATTGTTTTACTATACAATAGTATTTAACTGTTCAGATAGCATAGCCTACCTGGAAGATCTTCCTAGGATGTGCTTGCTGTCTCAGAAACTGTTGCTCTGACATCCAGGACATGGTGTACTACAGTCACCTGGGAGCTGTCTGGATCTCTGATATTTGCCAGGAACTCTTTATTGGGGGTTAGTAGTGGTTTCCTAGCAAGCCCTCCTCTGGTAAACATCTGGTCATGGCCCACTGCAGCTTCTCTTCTCCATACAGATGTAATCATGTCAGTGGCCCTGTGGCACATCTGCTCATATGTTCTGCCATGGCCACCCACAGCATTGACCTCATTTACTATATGCCACCATATTCGCATCCTATGTGCCATATCTCCCGGTCCCTTTCCAGCAGAAAAGCACCATGTTGCCTAAAGCTATCCGCAATCACTTGGTTCTTGGCGTCGATGAAGGGGGGGGGGGTCTACATGGATTGACATGCCTGGGTGGCATACTCGTAGGTGTCTTAAAAGACAACAGAAGGATGACACACATAAGTATCACATAACTACAACATATCTGTCTCCAGATAAAACAGAAAAGGTACCCACTGGAGAAACATAAAACAGTCTACAGATGTGAAATATAATGACAGGCAGGATACAAAACAATGAGAGTAACAAGGGCAACATAGCTTTGTTTGTGTCATAATGATAACTCATCTTTGCTCCCCCCAAAAAAAATCCATCCTTGTTTGTACTATAACAGTAACTCAGCTTCCCCCCCAAAAACAACAGTCTATCCTTGTTTGTGCTATAACAGTAACTCACCTTTGCTCCTCCCAAAAGAACAGTCTATCCTTGTTTGTGCCATAACAGTAACTCAGCTTTTCTCCCACCAAAACAACAATCCATCCCTGTGTGTGCTATAACAGTAACTCACCTTTGTTCACCCCAAAAAACAACAGTCCATCCTTGTTTGTGCCATAACAATAACTCAGCTTTGCTCCCCCAAAACAACAGTTCATCTTTGTTTGTCCCATAACACTAACTCAGCTTTGCTACCCCACTCAAAAGAACAGGTAAATGACCCATTTTGCTAACAAACCATGTTTGAAACACTAAAAGTGCCATCAAATGACTTGTCCCCAAAACATTTGTACATATTTATCACACAGCATTCCATTTTAATGTATTGGCAGTCATGTATACCTCTGAAATGGTTTGACAAACATGCCCATGCCATCAGTACACTTCTAACTAATGCATAGACATAAATTTGTAAAACCCTTTGCTTCAGATTTTGCTTAAATACATTCCAGCTTATGCAGTATGTAGGTGACAAAATGAAGCATATCTTCTGATGTTCAGTGCTCCTCTGTACAGATATCCTGAAGAAAAAGGGTTTTTGCAGTCTTCCAAACATATACATCATTCCTCACCATCCAGTTTGCCTAGCTACATGGTTGCCTTTTTTATATGGTGTAGATTCAGGGCTAGCACTGTGAATATGCAAATGAGGTGCAAATTCATTAGAACTGCTGAATCTCAAAAAAAAATTGGATCCATGTATAAGATGTAAAGATAGTGCAGGCACTCCCTCAGAGTTTGCTTTTAATGGATTGTATCTGTGAATGATTAGTGGTTAGGAGAAGGAAAACAAAACAGCACTGTAGGCTACCTGACTTCCACTGGGTGTGGCAGTTTTGATCCACAAAGTGTTAGTTGTAAGGTTGGAAATGTAACATCCAACCTGCCCTTCATTTGTTGGAAACTGTATATGATATTATTTCCAATTAATATCCTCACAGATTTTAAGGCCAATAACATAGAATGGCTTATACACTGCATATCTTAGATTACCACTCAAATAAATGAAGAATGACCAACAAACACAGAAATGTAAGTCAGAGCTGTATATTTGCAAGCAATAATCATGACAGGTTCCCTGATCACTAGGTGCACTACATCCAAAACAAATACTTGTACAAATAACACTTGTATGGTTTGATATCAGTGTAGATGATGTTGCAGTTGGTTGTGTGCATATTGATTTAAGTTCTTTGCTGCAAAGCTGTTTGTGTGGCAAAGAGGAATAAGGCACTCATTCGGCATTCTGAAGGTGCATTGAAGTGAGCGTTCTAATCCAGACCTATGTAGACATATCTCATGCATGCTATCATTTTCTAGTGCATATATCATAGATTGATTTTCCTTATTTCAACTAATTCTCCCTTTTCCCTTTTTTTTGGGGGGGCACTGTTTATGTTTTGCACCACCTAGTGCAAAATGGACAACAGGCAGGATAGGACCCAGATAGTTAAAAACAGAAACCAGATGCCTTCAATTCATACTATTAGGCATTGCGCAAACCCACTAAGCGACGTTGCATGGAGATTAACAGCAAGACCATAAGAATGATTAGTAAATTAGGGAACATCATGTAATTAGTCCTGTGGCAGCAGGTGTGAGTGTAGGGCTGGAGTGTAGATAGTCCTGGGTTCTAGTACAGGGTGTGCAACCTTTGTTTTTTTGTTGTGACATTGCAGTTTATAGCAATGAACTCCAACATAAAAGCATTGTCTCAACCTTCCTGTGGCAACAGGTATAAGTGTAGGACTGCCATACACATGGTCCTGGGTTCAAATACAGCGCATTCTGTACACTTTTATTGCTGTTCCACTTTCCATTATAGTTACTTTCACTTGACATGGTGTAACTGATATTAGTTATATGTATGAGGACTGAGGTACTAGTATTGTGTCAGTTATTTATTCATTTCTATATGTATTACTACATTTATTTTCAAATGTATGACTGTGGGTATATTGTATACTATACTCCTGTAAGTATATTTCTGCTAGCTGGACTGCCATGGCCTTCACATTTGTCTAACACACAAACACAACTGCCTATACACCCAATAACTTTGAATTTGCTTTGCTTGCTACAGTTGCTCTCTTCTTACCATCATGCAAACATGATGCTCACACAAATACACTTAGGACTGGAAACAATTTCCAGTGACTGCCTCCTGAGTGTATTTTTTGGATATTTCATGTTGCTGTGTGTTTGGATTTGTTCTAAAACATGATGCTCAGCATGATGGTAAGTGGAGTGCAATATTTTCAAACAATGTGCGCATTCCCAGTAAATGAGGTGACTTGAAATTGGTGGGAAAACATCATTCTTCATTGCTCTAGATCCATGGCAGACGTGGCAGGCATTCATTGGGAAGGTGTCAGGTTTAGGGCACAGAGATGGGGTGTCCAGGAGTCCAATATTTTTATTGGACTCATAGTTAAGAACCACAGTGCCAGGCTTTTGCAGGGGGGACTATTCTAGCTCCCAGTATAAGTTAGAAGCTTGGAAGAGTTTAGTTTGTGCTGTAACCAGTGCCACCAGTATCCCCCACACTGGAGAACAATGCAAGCATCATTAGAATGACCTCTGAAGGAGGAAGAGGGATACCCTCAAACACTGGATCTGGGAATTTAGGCCTGCAAACATCCCACACATGTTTAAGTATCAACTACAGAGAGGACTTGTAAAAAGCTGAATATAGGCAAGACTGGTATTCATAATACTATACTGTTCTGTTTTATCCACAGCTGCACATGATCGTGAGGTAAATGCCTGAGCCCATAGCAGTAGATTGGTGACTATGAGGGAAGCATGTGGCATGTATGCAGCAGAGTAGTAGTGTTATTCTAGCATTATGAGTTAAGGATATTTTTTTTTGTTATTTTATAGAGCTGTATCAAATTGAGCATGCATATGCCAACTGTAAAAGCAAGTATGCATGCATTAGTCTATAGCACAAACCAAGAGTCTAATATTACAATATCAAATTGAGCATGCATATTTCAACTGTAATAGCAGATATGCATGCATTAGTCTGTAGCACAAACCAAGAATACAATATTACACTTTAGTTAGAGAGTGTGAGTTCAAATACCACACATCCCAACTATGCAATACTGTTACTTCTGCAATTTATATTTAAATTAAATTAAATTAAAACCTGTATAACCGTGGCACAAATGCCCTGCTCTAAAGTGTAATCTGTATAGCTGGAACATGCATATATGCAATATATGCACATGTCAAGGAGTACTTGCTGCAACCTGTAGTATAGTGGGCATATGTTATTAGCTAGTAGTCTTAAAAGTAAAAGATATATGTTAGGAATTGGAAGTCTTAAAATTAAAAGTAAAGATAATAGAGTCAATTAATTCTATCAGTGCATTGTATGTAACATATGAAGGTACTAATCTTATCTCTTTTTTTCTCTCACTTCAACCCTTATCTTCTCTTTTTTATTTTATTTTTATTTTATTTATTTTTTTATTACATGTCATCAGAATGTGTCCATGTCATCCATGTGTACCACACCACTAAATGCTCCACAGCACAGTTGGGTAGGCCTGCCCAATAGGATCCACCTGCTTCCCTCCACTGGCTCCAGCACCATTGGCCAGCACATCTGGGAGTAAATCTGGCAGCACCACCTATGCTGCCCCTGCACTACCTGCTCCCTAAGGTAGTCCTGCCCCAGAGGCTGGTCCAGTGGTACCCTCTGGGACTGGTGGCGGAGGTGGTGATTTTATCACCCGTACTGAATTGTGAGTGATGGTATGTAGGTTTGTGCACCACACCGTTGGTGCACATCTATTCCTGCTGGAGATGCTGATTGCCCTAATTTTACATAATACCAGGAGGAGGAGATGCAAAACATCAGGCACTCCAGCCAGTGTTGATGTGATGTGACAGCAATGACAGTCCAGTGGGTGAGAACTCAATTATCACTGTCACCCAGCTTGACAACTATGGGTTTGGGATGTCCTCACCCTCACCCCAATCATGGTGTCACCCAACTTTTTGTGTCCATCATCATCCCCGTCTCTTGTCTTGTTTGTCTTGTCTGTCTGGAACTGCTTGATCACCTACCCAGCTTACGTCACCCAGACATTCTTATGTCTCTTTCTCAACATTCCTCTCTCTTACAAAAAAAAAAATAGGCACCTGTCCCACAAAAAAAAAAATCCATACATAGTTCTCCATTTTGCCATTTTGCACATGTGCCTTCGTGACACACTTGTTTCAGTCCAGGTGGCTATACAACAAGATTGTGTTGTGTTTACCCCTCTCTCTGGAGGTGACAGTCCAAATTCAATTAATATTGGGCATATATGTTCACTTTACACTTAAAGAAATGGATAGCTATGGTTCTTTCTTACTTCACTTCTGCACATTCCTGCCCTACGTTCCCGTTGATCTTCTCACTCCTTGCTCCCTATTTCACCACGTTCTATCCTCTCTATTTCTTTTCTTTACTGCATTATTGCATGATGGTGAACATTGAGTACCAATGAGCAGCAAAGGTAATGCAAAAGTAGTTAAAATATTACATACAGCAGTATTCGAACCTAGTACCATCTGGCCCCAAAAAGGATTGTATCACAGCATTAACTGTATTAACACTTGCTGCCACAGAGTCAGCTAACTAGCAGGTGTATTCCAGAGACTCATTACTAACTGTCCAACTTGGTTCTTCCCCATGCTTCTTCCCCATTTCAACACATTCCTATCTACCCCATTTTAACACCTTTAATCTGGTAAAAAAATAGAATCACACACAGCATACATAAGTAGCAGAAAAAGCAATGGATCCCTTTACTTTTTGAGCTTCATGTTTGTGAGGAGGTACGCATCGCATACCAATGTGCAATGACTGTGAGCAGCAGCAAAATGCTGTGGTTACCCCTGTACAATGCTGCTGCTTTATGCCAACACACAGCAACACATCTCATATAAACAATTCATGTCATTCCATTATCATTTTGTAATGAAAAGTATTTTAAAGTATTAGATACACCTGTATTTGAACCTAGTACTATCTGGATCAAAAAGGGAACATATCAATGCATTAACACAGGGCAGCAGCGGTGGTGCAGCAATTAGTGTTGCCACCTCAAAGCAAGAGGTTCTCTAATTCAATCCTCAGCTGGGGTGCCTTCTGTCCATAGTCTTCATGTTCTCCCTGTGGTCATGCGGGTTTCCACCGGGTGCTCGGTTTCCTCCCACATCCCAAAGACATACTGTAGGTGGATTGGACACTCTAAATTGGCCCTAGGTGTGAGTGCATGCATGTGTGTGCCTTCTGTGGAAGGTTGGGCACTGGGCTGGCAACTCAACACCGTAAAACTCCACTGTCAATCACGAGTGGACAGGTGATCCACTGTGGTGACCCCTAACTGGGAAAAGCCGAAAGAAGAAGAAGATCAATGCTATAACACATGCTGCTACAGAATCAGTTAAGCAGAAAGTATATTTCATCTAATCAATGCTAACTGTTTGGCTTTAGAAATTCAGCTGGAATTTGTGCAGTGCTTACCTACAAGCAAACATGCATATCTTGCATGTATATGCACTTTGGTAACTGTTGTCCAAACCTATTGTTTACCACACTATGGAAATGTTTATATTATGCTGTATTACTGCTGTTTGCTGTCCATTTCCTGTATATGACATGAAACTGCATGTGTAAACATTTCAGACTGAGGGCCCTATCTAACAATATGGCACATATTTACAATACATCCATCTGTTGTCACCCCCCTAAGCACTGCAACCCTGGTAGGTGTCTCAGTATTTTTTCCACACATATATCAACCACACTACAAAATGTAGCATCAAATGTTGTATGATATGCAATGCACATCAATCTGGTAACATGCAGAACTACAACTATTGACCCATATGCCTAAAAACACTCATCTGCAAGGCTAGGGAAGGAATCAGCATGGATCATATCCAGAGGGACATAGGTGACCTTCGACACACTTGCCCCAATCAATTTTATTTTTGTCAAGGGTAGATCTTGCTTATTGAACCTTGTGGACTTCTTGGATACTGGCCCCACAGACCTGGATGAGGGATACAGGACATACCCCCTATGTTGACTTTTCCAAGGCCTTTGACACCCTCCCTCATTCATGTGTCATAGTGAAGATCTCCAATGTGCGAATTAAGTCATACAGTAATGCAGGGATAGGCAACTGGCTCACTGACATAACACACACTCTCAGAGTTGGGGACTGCACCTCCACCAGTAAGCAATTGCCATTAGACTACTGCAAGGATCTTCCTGGTCCATCAACTGTTTGCAAACTATTAATCTGAAGCACTGACAATGGTAGATGGCCTGTGGTTTACTAAGTTTGGAGATGACTGGTAACTGGATGCACAAATATAGAGTCCCCCAATGATAGTGAAATATTACGGAAGGAGCTGCCACATACAAATGATTGGTGCCAAACTGATGGACTGAAACTTAAAGGGTACAATGACTCATTGTCCCCCTTAACAATGAAGTACCTCTGCTAATTATGATATACATAGCACTCCTCCAAGCTCAAACACAGTTTTGTGAGAATTAGTAACACATGTTGATAGCAATCTACACTTTCATCACTATGTGTCCATAGTGGTGACACACACATTCTGCATTGCACACATCATACATATTGACATCACATCCAAGACCAGGATGGTCTTACTTCTGCTGTACTCAACTCTTATCAGACCAGTAATTGAGAACAATATTCCCTTCTGTTTGTACCTCACTAGACAGCTGCAGCTATTGGAGAAAACACAGGCGTGTGCCTGGGAGACTCCAGGACCTCAAAATATGACATACATGAAAGACTTTTCAGTATACTCAGTATCATACAGGCTGCTAAGAGGTGACCTATGCCTGCCCTACAGAGCAGTCTCAGACCCTGCCCTACTGGAAATGCTGCACATCTGCAAATCAAATGGGACAAGAATAACTTGGCCCAGGGTTCTCAACCTAGCCTGTGACATAAACAGAACATGTTTGGAAGACAGATATATCCCCCACTGTCTCACACTCTTCTGTAATAGGCTCCCACTGCATGTGAATCAGTGCTCCTCAATGACCTTGTTCTAGTGCAACCTTGACTACTGGTCAGGTGATTGTAAAGTCACCTCTGCAGTGGCACCTATGTCCCCCATGGACAGGACCAGTTGGTGCTGCTCACAAAATTGCTCTGCTAACAATGACCATCCAACTATGCTCGATGAGGGCACTTGTGTTTTTACACAGTTAGGCTTCTAAACACTGTATGAGACATTAGACTAATAGCCTTCTATGAACATATGAAGCTATAAACCTATGCAGGTTTCCCAACATTTTGTCTCCCACATGGCCTACTGATGTCATCTACTATAAGTTCCTCTGCAGTCTTGTAAAAGTCAGACTTGTGCTGTGGCACTTGCATAGTGTACCAAGTTCTGTAATCTGTGTATTTAGACAGGTAGGGTTTTGTTCTCACTACAGTCAACTGGGTGTGTGTGTCTGTCTGTGTCTAGCCAAAAGAGCAGAAGTCTGTGTCCTACAGTTACTGTCCAAATCCCATGGATTTACAGTATTTGGATGCTTTCACATGCCTACACATTCATTTTATGCAGGCCTCCCAACTTCTTCTCTCCAGCATGCACTGCTGATATCATCCACTATAAGTTGAGCTGCAGCCATGTAAAAGTCAGATTTGTGCTGTGGCGCGTGTAGAAAATACTGAATTCTGTAGTCTGTTTAGTTAGTTAGGTAGTGGTTCTGTTCTCAATGCAGTTAACTGTGTGTGCGTCTAGCCAGAAGAGCAGAAGTGTGTATCCTGCAGTTACCACTCCAATGCCATAAATTGAAAGTATTTTGATACTTGCACATGCCTACAGATCCATTTCATGCAGGCCTCCCAACTTCTTCTCTCCACCATGCACTGCTGATGTTATCCACTGTAAGTTGACCTGCAGCCATTTAAGTCAGACTTGTTCCATGGTGTTTGTGTAAAGTACAGTGTTCTGTAGTCTATGTACTTAGATAGGTAGGGGTTCTATTCTCACTGCAGTCAACTGGTGTGTGTGTGTGTGTGTGTGTGTGTGTGTGTGTGTGTGTGTGTGTGTGTGTGTGTGTGTGTGTGTGTGCATATGTGTGTGTGTTTGTACTTGCTTGACAGCAGAAAGAGCATTTTACAACAGCATGTGGGACATTGCTTTTGCCATCTTCCTCTCAACAGACTGCTGATTTGTGGATGTGCAGTATACATATCAGGGCAGGGTCACAGATGTCGTGTAGTCCAGGCACAAGTCACATCATCCTTTCCGATATAGATATCAGGAACAGGGTTTTCAGTATATCCACATATGTCATGGTATGGTTTGTAGGACCTGTATTTTCTTGGTGTGAAACTCCCATGGTCTGCCCAGCTGCTGCAGGTATCTGGTGAGGTACATACAAGAAGAAGCATTATACTGTATTAGTATTCAGATGAGGTTTAAGTACAGTGATGTTATATCCTCCTCAGATCTGGATACTATGGTCTAACTTCTGAGGTGCACAACTCAGCCTTTCCATACTACTGTGGACACTTGGTTGAGATTGCTATCTATGTGCATTCCTAATTCTTGTACCACTAGTTTCAGCATAGGGGAGAGTGTTGTCAATAGTGTATTTACCAGGAAATTCCACTTTGCATAAGGAACAATTCCTGGCACATTCTGTATTTATTAGTAGACCATGTGGGTTTAGCACCAATCATTTGTGTGTGTAAGCCCCTCTTGTACTATAGTCACATCATTGGTGGACTCAGTGATTGCAACCAATATACATGAATCAGCAAACTTGGTAAGGTATAGGTCATATTTTGTATCCTGGACTGTTGAGAAATAGATTCTAAACAGTATAGGGCCCAGCCCAGATCCTTGGGCTACACCAGTGGTGACAGCTGCAGTGGTAGAGGTTGATTCACCAACTTTCACAGTATGTGGTCAGTCAGTGAGGACATTGCTTAACCATTTAGTGACATGTTAATCTCCAGCTGGTGGAGTTTGTCAATGATACCTGTGTAGGGGGATTGTGTCCAAACCATAGGACAGATCAAGATAGGCAGTATGCACTGTGTTACCTTTATGCAGGCCTATCATACAGAAACAATGGGCTGTGACAACATCCCAGATCACCTAGAGTATGACTTAAAACATACACCTACCTGACATGGTGTGATACACACTTCAACACCCCCTCGAGATGGACTGTATTCCCGTAGAAGGGTGTACATTGACATGCATCCATCTGAGTGGTCTGGGGACAGCAACTGATGCATGCATGTATAGACACATCCTGAATCTCCTCATCTCTGAGGTAGACCAGCATGTCATCATGAACCTTCTCTAAATGGGTAATAGTATTAGTAATATCCCAGCTGTGTGAAACAGACATGTGTGAGTTTTTGATGCTACATCTATGTCTGTTACATCTGTCAGATGTTCTCAAAGAGCATCATCCAGTGGAACTGGAAAAGGCCAAGGCAGTCACCAGGAGTCTGCACTGACATATTCACTCCACAATGACAGATGTGGCCATCAACTCCTATATCTCCAAGTGGGTAGAACAGCGGATCACATATGTGGCATCTAAATATGTAGAAATGTGTGAAGTTCCCTATATTTTGTGTCCAGTGATAAAGTGTGTAAATCTGGGCTGTCTGCTAGGCCCTTTCCTGTCCACAATTAAAATCACAGATGTCAAGAATAACATATAAATCCTGTATCAATACAGCTGTCTGGAGGACTAAAGATTGTGAGCAATCACTGACTCCATCTGTGATATTGGTATAATACAGACAGTAACAACAGACATCAAAGATCGCTGTCACAGCCATGACAACACATTAGATGAAAAAAAGCGCATGTGGGGATTTGATTCATTATGCAAACAAATGCAGAAACCAATATACATGTATACGTCAACCCTATCAGCACATCAGTTGTTATATGGCCTGTGTCCTGAGATATATGGTATGTGGAAAGTCTACCAGAATGTGGCCCCAGTGGTGAGTACTCCCTTGTATGTAACAGAATTACTGAGTATGTGCAGGACATCCACATTTATATATATGAAAAACCCTGGTGATCCATGTGGCATTCACAAAATCCCACTAGCCAAGTATGCTGGAGTGTACACATACACTGTCCCATCCTGTCACTGCAATATACTATATTAATATATGAAAAACCTTGGTGGCCCATGTGCCATTCCACACAATCCCACTAGCCCAATATGCTGGAGTGTACACATACACTGTCTTGTTCTGCCCCCGCAAAATAATACATTAATATATGAAAAATCCTGGTGGTCCTTGTGGCATTCTGTGCAATCCCACTAGCCCAGTATGCTGGAGTGTACACATATAGTGGCCTGTTCTGTCCCCACAACATACTATTAATATATGAAAAACCCTGATGGTCCATGTAGCATTCTGTGCAATCCCGCTAACCCAATTTGCTATGCTATAATTAAGTTCACTATCTGTGTTGCTTTACAGGGTTTTCTGGACGCCTTCTTCAGAAAAGTGCCAAGGGATTTATAAGACACAGCTTAACTGCCAAAAACTCAGGCTGATGTGAGAAATGTTTAATGTCGGTCCTGAAGAACAATGCCTCAAAAATGTAATAAACCATCAGCAGTGCAATAAAGGATCAACATTTTTTATGTTTATTCTTTACTCTTACATGCCTGCTAACTATCAAGCCCACCCCAATGTGTCTTATGCATGTTCATTCACCTGTATTGAGCCAACTACTGGGATTATCATCTATACAGCCATGAAGATATGTGCTCACCCAGGTATCCTGGGGCAAATGGAATTTCTATTAAGGCTCTAGCACCACCGTTGGTGGTTGACACAAGCAACTGCATGACTTTTGTGTCCTAACTCTTTGCTTACTTGTCCGTGTTTCCAACCATAAGCTAAAAGGGCTACTGTCACTGGCATGGAATTGCCAAGCCCACAACCCCAGTCACGGCCATTTGAATGTCATGTAAACTTCCCCTTGCCTGGCTGTGAATAGCCAAATGAAATTATAGGTCTTTTCCCCAGATTGCTTATGCTTTTCCTCCATGGTTATCTCTTTCAATGTCTGATACACTGTTGTACTCAGGTTATACCAATCACTGCTAAAGGTTTGTCCCTCTGGCAACAGAGAGCAAGTCTTAAAGTAACATTTTTTGAATGCTATTCCCATTGTTTGGTGTGGGGACAGAACCCATTGTTTCTGTCATGTAAGGCACATACACCAACTGCTGAGCCATTTGGTAGTATTAAAAACAGCTTTCATTTTGATATAGTTTTTAAAATATGGCACAGAGTAGTTCAAATCACTACAGTCACAAGTTTTTAAATTGCATGCTTTCACATTTGAAGTTCTCATGTTACTTGTTATTCCTAGGCCTAGCAACAATCATACAGGATCTGCTTTTGTTTTAATCACCTTGTGCTTCCCCACGCAGAAAGCCCAGACAGGTTATCCTGGATTCTTTACCTTTCTACACATCTGGTGACTTATGAGTTCTGATTAAGAATATTTGGTGTCAGCCAAGTTGGGTCTAGAGTGACTCAAACTGTCATATACAGGGAGTGAGTCATCAGAACTGTCTGGGAAACAGTGCACTTCTGACTGAATTAGAAGATAAACTCAAAGAAAAGCTTTTCTGCTGTCAATAAATAAACATTTCTAATAAAATCCTGAACTACTTTTTAGGCTTACTACTGAAATCATGCGTGTAGGGACAACATCAGAATCTTAGAAACAATAGTGAATTACTTTTGTAGTTTTTATTGGGTGACTTGTAATTTTAGTGCCTAGCTGAAGATTTTTTTTCTGAGAGCTACGGCAGAAGTTTTTTTTGCAAAATATGATCTTCTCTGGATTATGATCTGAGTATTACATGTTTTGATTAGGTGTGGGAGTACAATTTGGGGATTTAATGTGGTCTGGCTGTTGACCAGTGACAGGTCAGAGTTTTTTTTCCATTGTATTTCTTTTGGGGGGGGGGGTGCAAATACTCCCACATGATCATGGTTCCCTATTCTTTTTAAAACTGGCTCTGGGGCTCCTACACTTTTTGGGTAGCATTGTATCACTGACCTATTTTGGCACACTTGCTTTTTGACACATTGCAAACCAAAAATATTATCACAAAGACATTTCTAGCCAGTTCATCTTTGTCTATTATGTTGCAACTCAGGGAAAGCATATGCATGGAGTTGTTCCTTGCTGTTTTGAGGAACACAGGCTCATGGTTGGTCAGAGCACTGTTACTGCATAACACTTCTACAACAGTACAGTTTAACAAAGTATCGACCAGATGAATCTTACAGGGAAAATTATTTAAATAAAGTATTTGAGCTGGCATCATATCTGTTACTTCTAAAAGAACTATGAAGATAAAACAAGAGACTTCAGCCAAGCTGTATGTCATAGCCAGGTCTCCTGAAAGGATTATTTGCACAGTTCTTATGCATACAGATCTATGTAACTCTACCTCTTTCCCAGCAGAATACTGAAGTTTAAGAGTTAAGGAATTTAACTGAACCTCACCCCTCACATATCTAGACACACGGGCAATACCAGTGTAAATTGTTTGCAGAGCTGAAGGCTATTTCCAAAATATTCCATCCGTCCTCCCAAGCAACAAGGTCTAACTATGGAAAAGAGGCTTCACTGGCTTGATAGAATCTTCTTCTTCTTTCGGCTTTTCCCAGTTAGGGGTCGCCACAGCGGATCACCTTGTCCGCTCATGATTGGCAGTGGAGTTTTACAGTGTCGAGTTGCCAGCCTGGCGCCCAACCTTCCACAGAAGGTACACACACGCACACACACTCACACCTAGGGCCAATTTAGAGTGTCCAATTCACCTGCAGCATGTCTTTGGAATGTGGGAGGAAACTGGAGCACCCAGAGGAAACCCACACAACCACAGGGAGGACATGCGGACTCCGCACAGAAGGCACCCCAGCCGAGGATTGAACCGGAGAACCTCTTGCTGTGAGGCAGCAATGCTAAGCACTGCACCACCGTGGCCACCCCTGGTTTGATAGAATATGTTCCACCAATCTGACTTCCTCCTGTTCATCTGCTGTATGTTACGATATGTAGCGAAATTAAAAGAGCATGGCGATTTGTTACTGTTATCATTGTACTTGAAGTATCAAGGCTATTATGCCAACACTGTGGCACTGTGGTAAGATCTCTGCCACATATTCCTAGGTTTGGAGTTAGTTGTATTCTCCACTCACTGTGCTGAGTAAGCATGTTACTGTCATGTCTGTGTGAGTATTTGGTATGTACACTGGGTGGCCTGGATCACGACTGAAAATGAATAGTCCATGGACAGTCTATTTACCTCATTAACAAAATAAGTAACTAAAAATCTAGTACTGAATGACTGCCAATTATTTAGTGCTCATGCCTCTGCATGTACACCTCATATGTAAACTAGAACAGCCTAAATAGTGCCTCACTCTCACCTCCAAACTGTCTTGCTCTTTTAGTGAATCACAATGCTCCTTACCTCATCCTTCTCTGTGACATCTCTGTGTATCAGCTTCTCCAAACTAATCTTTATAAGCAAAACATTACTGATAACAGTTTGTTAATCTCTGGAGTGAGTAATCTCTATAGTCTGCCCAGAACATTCCGTTGTACTCTTTTCTACAGAGCTAAAGGCATTTTTAAGAGTACAAAATGCTTCACTGATGTACCCTGAATGCTGCTATTGGACTGATTAAAATCTTGAATATATTTGACATTAAGATATGTTTGCATGCACCAAAAATAAAAGAAATAAAATGAATAATAATAATAATAATAATAATAGTAACAGTAATAATAATAATAATAATAATAATAATAATAATAATAATAATATAAACTTTGAAACAGTTCTTATCAGATTAACCTATGAATTAATGTAATTATCAAATGTTAGGTATGTTATATAGGATTAAATCATTCCTTACTCTGCAAGCAATGTTACAATCTGCTCAATCTCTTTTTATCCTCTTGTCTTCTGTGTGTAGCTCCTACTTAATCAACACTCTCAAAACATCAGTAAATAAAATTGAAAGATGCTATAATAAAATATCAAAAATTGATACTAACTTTCATAACACAAGCTGTCACTCTTTTGCACTCCATCAATTACAATGGCTAGAACTAACACACACACACACACACACACACACACACACACACACACACACACACACACACACACACACACACACACACTCTGCAAAACTCCCACTTGAAAATAGTCTACAATATTCTAAATAACCCTAAACATATCCTGCTTTTAAACAACTAATAATGCAATACACTCCAAGAAGACTCAACAGCTAAACCTCTCTATATGCAGACTATGTTACAAAACTCTGGGACTTCCTCCCACTAGAACTTACAACTGAAATTACCTCCAAACTGTTTAAGACAAACTTAATAACTATACAACAAACCCCCTTTAATATTCCAAAACGTGCACGCTGATTGGTCAGTGTGCACGTTGTAAATCAAAGACTTATACTAATGGAAAAAGATCCCGTCGCCCGGACTTTTTCCATTAGTATAAGTCTTTTTTTTTTGGACAGCAACGGAGAACGGAAGAGCTCCATTGCTGTTATCTCGCTATGTTAAATGAGTTTAACATAGCGAGATATCTTAAAAAAAAAAAGCAATGGAGATCTTCCTTTCTCTGTTGCTTTTTTTAAAGCTGTCACGGTATGTTAAACTTGTTTAACATAGCGAAACAGCTTTAAAAAAAGCAACGGAGAAAGGAAAATCTCCGTTGCTTTTTTTAAAGCTATCTCGCTATGTTTTTACATTGCGAGACAAGTTTTTAAAAGCAATGGAGATCTTCCTTTCTCCATTGCTTCCACACACACAGTTCTGATGTACTGCGTAACCATACGCATGCGCAGTACATCAGAACTGCCACAGAATACTGGACAGCTGCAGAAGGGCAGCAAGGAGGCATTATACAATGCCATTATTTAAGAAAAGTAAGTATTTTTTTCTTAAATAATGTCATTGTATAATAGCAATAGCTCACTTCTGAGTGTGGGTATTGCTGGATTTACCCACGGTTGTCTTTGTTTGGCCACTCGGTCTTCTCCCTCGTGACCAAACCACACCAACCATGGTAAATCCAGCATTACCCACACCCAGGCATGGGTTATTGCTTAAATAAAACCTCAGTATATGTCTGCCATTGTGTTAAATGGTAATCAGAATCCGGTAAGTTTCATCTCTTGTCTTTATGTATGTCTATATTTCCTTAGCCATCACTTGAGCCTTGGTTTTCACAAAAATACCTCTCATCTTCTCTTTCTCTTATTTATGTTTCCCTCCTCGTATTCTTTATATTGCTGTTCTGTTATTACTCTTTCTCCCAGTTTCTATCACCCCTCTTTATTTTTCTTCTACTATATTTCCATGTATGCTGATTCATTTCTACATCTACCCTGTGTAGAATTTAACTCTCTGCTTTCCTACCATCTGATTATAAGTTGTTATATTCACTTTATACCTACTGATTATTTTCTATATAACTTTATTCCCACAATATGGAATAGGCTATCCATCCATCTAAAACAAAATTCATACCTGACCCTGTTCAAACAAAACCTTAACATCAGGATGAGAAATTGTACATTCATCCCTGGTCTGGCCCCCATGTCCCTTATAGAAAAAGACAGTCAGTAACAAAAGTATTATCCTAAGTAACACCCCCCACACAAATACCTTTGTTACCTCCCTTCTAAAATGCACCCCCACATATAGACATCCATGATACTTGGGATGCAAATGGGTTTTGGGGTGCATGGCTATCCTGATAATGCCCCTAGTTGTCATTGGCCTAGTAATAGCCTATGAACCTAGTTACCTAATAACAGATTTAAGAGTTTGGACATAGTTTGTATCACTCTGTATATTGCCTGTAATAATCTAACCTTATGAGTGCGACTTTGTCATTGTTATGTCATAGTTGGTGTTTTTCTCCATGGGAGTCTGCTGAAAAGGGGTTCTAGCCAAAATAAACTATCCCAGCCAAGAAACATAATAAATAAATGAATTAATAATAAATCACAAATACACTACATCAACTACCATTTTTGTAAGAAAACAGTAAAGGTTTCATGTGGTATCCTAATCTCTAAGTCTGTACAGTAAAAGTTGAGTTTACATTTTATAAAACATTATACGCATCTTTAGAAAAAGGTACAGAAGAACCTGCCTACCCACCACTAGGAGATTATTATCCACCAGGGACCTAAGGGCCCACCCCAATCATCCAGCTGTAATATCACTTCATAAGTGTAAACTGGTGTTCTCACACGAAAAGTGATAAGAGAGTATGTGCAATTTCCTGCCTACCCTCCACTAGGAGATTATTATCCACCAGGGACCTAAGGACCCACCCCAATCATCCAGCTGTAACATCACTTCATAAGTGTAAACTGGTGTTCTCACACGAAAAGTGATAAGAGAGTATGTGCAATTTCCTGCCTACCCTCCACTAGGAGATTATTATCCACCAGGGACCTAAGGACCCACCCCAATCATCCAGCTGTAACATCACTTCATAAGTGTAAACTGGTGTTCTCACATGAAAAGTGATAAGAGACCTGCCTACCCTCCACTAGGAGATTATTATCCACCAGGGACCTAAGGACCCACCCCAATCATCCAGCTGTAACATCACTTCATAAGTGTAAACTGGTGTTCTCACATGAAAAGTGATGAGAGTATGTGCAATTTCCTGCCTACCCTCCACTAGGAGATTATTATCCACCAGGGACCTAAGGACCCACCCCAATCATCCAGCTGTAACATCACTTCATAAGTGTAAACTGGTGTTCTCACATGAAAAGTGATAAGAGACCTGCCTATCCTCCACTAGGAGATTATTATCCACCAGGGACCTAAGGACCCACCCCAATCATCCAGCTGTAACATCACTTCATAAGTGTAAACTGGTGTTCTCACACGAAAAGTGATGAGTGTATGTGCAATTTGTAAGTCTGGCTTTATAGCTAATTCATTTCACTGCTTTAATCCTTGTTGTTATTTATTGTAAGCCTCACAGCCTGAACACCCAGTAGCCATACCCCCCCCTAAATCCAGTAGTCTACGTATAATCCCTCTCATACTCCTAGTTTTATTAACCCATTCACATAGATTGTCTTTCTAGCCCTAGTCTAGCCTTGCCCGATTTTTTTCCTCACCTCTGTGGTTATAAACCTGACTGCCCACTAGGTGGCACCCTCCTATCTGCTCCTCTCTTGTAGCCCCTCATCCTCATAAGGCTGTCTTCTTTTTAAACTCCTTTTTAGCATTCTTACAATTGACCCTACCTATTACCTGTTCTGCTATACTTTCCCACCTTCTGCCTTTACAAATCACTTATACTACTTCCTACTCTTCTACACAGATCACAAACCTACTTACCCCTGCAGCCACTCCTCCACAATCAAAATTCCACTGATTGTTCACCTCGACTGTCTCACTGTCCTACCTCAACTAGTGTATTCCCAACACACATCTTATTCCTCACCTGAGAAATATTCCTTACATTACCTCTACTTCCCTGCCTGTTCCATAGTTCTTTGCCTCCTCATCTCAAACCCCGCTCTTATTACTTTAGGAACTTACACCCTTGCTCCCTACTCTAATCCCGCCTTTTTCCTACCTGCATCTACCTTCCCCTCCCCTCCTTACCTCACTTCCTCCCAATACCTTATATATAACACCTGTCTCCCCAGGTGCCATCTTTACTTGCTAGGATACCCCTTGGCTGCTGTGTGCTTCATGCCCCTGTGCGCTGATCATATGTAAGTGATTGTTTCTGTATTTAATAGCTTGCAAACTTTTACTGTTATCGGTTTTATACTATCTGTGTACTAACTGAATGTACTGAAATATTGTACAGTTACTACTACGCTGTAGTTATATTCAAGCAACTATCTCACCGGTAGTAGCGTTTGCATTGAATTGTTTTTTTTTTTCCCCTTTGGACATTCTGTATATCTAGAACCTGTTGTACTGGTTTGTCATGTTATGAATGATAAATCTAGCCTAGGATTCTTGTCCGCTGAAGGATATGATTTATTGTTTTAGGCTCACAAATTGACGCAATTCTTCTGTGTGCATGGATCTCCACTTACTGATTTTGTCATGTTATTAATGATATATGTAGCCTAGAACTCATGTCCGCTGAAGGGTACAATCGATACCTAGCCTAGAATTCTTGTCCGCTGAAGGACATAATTGATTGTATAAGCTTTACTAATAGCCGCTACTCTTCTGAGTGCGTGGATCTCCAGTTAGAACAAAGCAAGGTCATTTATCCACCTGCTCTCCCTCACTCGGACTTGCTTATACTGGTGAGAGTTTTCTCTCCTGATATCTTGGCTAATGCTACGGAAAGATTGTGGCATTTTATCCTTTTTACTGGGTTTACAAATAAATTGCATTTATCCAGTTCTGTAAACACGCAGTGTGTGGCGGGAGTTTTTTCTCTCCCGATACTACCTTATCACATCTGCAGTTATCTTGGCCAAAGCCACTCAAAGATAGTGGCATTTTATCCTTATTTCCATATTTACAAATAAATTGCTTTTTATGCAGTACCATTAACACGTGGTGCGTGGTGGGAATATTTTTTTCTCTCCAGATATTAAACTCTTCAAATCTGTAATTATTTTGCCCAACGCCACTCAAAGATAGTGGTGTTTTATCCTTTTGACTGGATTTATGAATAATTTAATGTTTTTTGTTACTTTGTGGTTACCCAGAAGGACGCCAAACCCTGCATAAACACCGGCATAGCTTATGTACCTATCTTAATCAAAATTGAATACTAGGTGTATCCCTTTCATACAGAGCAGTTAATAAGTACTATAAAAGGCTTAGAATATAATTCATCCTACTTTAATCAGCTACAAAGTTTGCAGGGTATATCGTACTTTGCAACCGTTTGCTTTTGATTTGTTGTATTTAACTATCTGATTCTTGTTGTGCTCTTCTCACAAAGTAATACCACAAACGTCTTGCCTGTAACAGTGTTTTCACTTATACCATGGCTATTGTATAATTGTTAGATGTAAAATGTTTGTAGTAAACCATTTTCTTGTCTTTCCTAACTCTAGTGATATGAATTTGATTGCTTCTAAGTGATTAGCTAAGTATTTTGCCTAACTATTTTGTAGTGTGCCATCTAATACATTTTTGTCTCTCTCTTGTCTTTCTCCCCTTCTCTCTTGTTCCTGTTTTGATACATATCTGCTTTCACCTCTTCAGCCTGTCTACCCTCCACTAGGAGATTATTATCCACCAGGGACCTAAGGACCCACCCCAATCATCCAGCTGTAACATCACTTCATTAGTGTAAACTGGTGTTCTCACATGAAAAGTGATAAGAGAGTATGTGCAATTTGTAAGTCTGGCTTTATAGCTAATTCATTTCACTGCTTTAATCCTTGTTGTTATTTATTGTAAGCCTCACAGCCTGAACACCCAGTAGCCATGCCCCCCCCTAAATCCAGTAGTCTATGTATAATCTCTCTCATACTCCTAGTTTTATTAACCCATTCACATAGATTGTCTTTCTAGCCCTAGTCTAGCCTTGCCCGATTTTTTTCCTCACCTCTGTGGTTATAAACCTGACTGCCCACTAGGTGGCACCCTCCTATCTGCTCCTCTCTTGTAGCCCCTCATCCTCATAAGGCTGTCTTCTTTTTAAACTCCTTTTTAGCATTCTTACAATTGACCCTACCTATTACCTGTTCTGCTATACTTTCCCACCTTCTGCCTTTACAAATCACTTATACTACTTCCTACTCTTCTACACAGATCACAAACCTACTTACCTCTGCAGCCACTCCTCCACAATCAGAATTCCACTGATTGTTCACCTCGACTGTCTCACTCAACTGTCTCAACCCGCTCCGTTAGCCTCTTGGCTCACTCTGCTCCCCTCCCTACCCCCAATTCCCACCCACCCCCCAGGGGTCCTCAATATATTTTCAATAAACCACACCCCTATTTTACCTATACCAATCAAATAGTTCTCCTTATTACCACTCCCCACCAAACGTATTCACTTACCTCTCCTAGCTATATCACATATCCACCCCACCCTTACAGTTTCAACTACCCAGCTGCTATTACTACATACCCCTATCTATCTTCACATCTTATACCACGATCATGGCCAATGTTTCCTACCTAACTCAACTAAAATTCATAGCTTTTGTTTCGCTCCTTCCTCCTCTAATAACTATCTACAAATTAACCTCTTATGAACAACCACTCCACCCAAACCTTCTACTGCCCTCCAGGCTCACTTCCACACCACTACTACCTATCTCTCTTTACAGCTTTAACACCACAATTTGTCCCTGCTACCTGCAAGCCAAATATCACAGACTAACCCATATAAAATATAGTACTCTCCATGCAAGAAAAACACTTTTTTATTTCCTTAAAGTTAACAACCCCACATATAAAATACTCCACCTAGCCCTGCTAGATGGAGACATTCATCCTAATCCTGGCCCAAACAATATTCCTGACACTGTACAAATCACCTCTAACATTACTCTTGCATATACACCTAATAAGCCTCCAAACTCTCTTTCAATAGCACATCTTAACATTCGAAGCATTAAAAACAAGACTGCCCATCTTCATGCCCTACTAGAATTCTACCAATTTGATTTCCTATGTCTATCAGAAACATGGCTAAAACCATCCATTAATGACAATGAACTTACCCCACCTGCCTACAGTATCCTAAGAATGGACCATATTAACAAAAAGGGAGGGGGTGTAGCAGTCCTTTATAAAAATAATCTACAAGTCACCACATCTAACATAAATCTACCTATATTTAATAACTCGGAAATCCTTGTCACTAAACTTCAAATCAACAAATTCAAATCCATTAACATTGCTTGTATTTACCTTCCCCCTGGTAATAACATTAATACCCTTGAAAGCATTCTTAACTGGATATCTATCAATCTTCCACAAGAAACTTTAATACTTGGAGACTTTAACATCGATTGGAAGTCCTGCAGTACCCCTCATCCCACCACCCACATTAATCTTTATGGCTTCTCACAAGTCATTACCTCCCCTACAAGAATTAATAAAACCAACAACAAAGAAAGTATATTAGATTGGATTCTTACAAACTCTCCACATCTCACATACAAGGCAGGAACCCTCCCTGATGATCTAAGTGATCACTTACTCACTTATATCATCAGACACAAAACTAACATACCTAACCCTACTACATATCATACAATCCGGACTAAAAAATTCTTCAACCCTGAACTTTTCCAGCTAGAACTCAAACACTGTGATTGGTCACCACTAAAAACACTCCCCCTAGATAAAGCAGTTGACTCCTTTAATTCAACATTCTTATCCATCCTTGACCAACATGCCCCTGTACGCTCTATTAGAAGTAACACTAAACCTGCTCCATGGCTCACCAAAGCAACTAGACAGAAAATTCTCCTCAGAAACAAATTTTGGTCAAAATGGCACACTACCAGGAATTCAACAGACCACCAAACCTTTAGACAACTTAGAAATACTACTAAAAAAGCTATCCTGCTAGATAAAAAAAAAATTATATCCAACTACAACAAACTAACCAAAGAAATCCACAAAAATTTTGGTCCGGCATCAACAAACTCCTACACCCAGGCCAAACTATTACACCTATCCCACAAGGCTCTAACCAAGATAATCCAACACAAACTGCCAATGCCTTTAATTCTTTCTTTACAGATACCATTCAAACACTAGCTAAGCAATTATCTTCAACTTCCCCTAATCTAACCACCTCTCCAACTTACCCTATTCCATTATTTCACCTAAAACCTGTTCCTACATCCTTCATTTGCTCTCTTCTAGAAAAACTGAAACCTACTACCCCCTCTGCTGACCATCTACCTGCTGAATACCTGCAAAAAGGTGCCAAAGCCATAGCCCTCCCCATTTCCATACTTATAAACAGAACTATAACCGAAGGAAATATCCCATCTATCTGGAAAATCTCACACATCATCCCCCTACATAAAGGTGGTAACTCCATTGACATCTCAAACTATAGACCAATAGCCTTACTCTCTCCACTGGCAAAAATAATGAAAAAATGTGTCCATAAGCAACTACTCACCCATCTAATTGATAATAATTTACTTGCCAACTGTCAACATGGATTTAGACCTAACCACAGCACCACCACAACCCTACTCTCCTTCACAGACTGTATAAATTCTAACCGTAATAACAATACCCTTTCCTCTTCTGTCTTCATTGATTTATCTAAGGCTTTTGATATGGTTAACCACCATCTCGTTATTGAAATACTTAAATCTCTTTCTCTTGATACTCTAGCATTACAATGGTTCAAATCCTACTTAGAGAATAGACAACAAGCAGTACTATGGGAAAGCAACATATCTTCTCACCTCCCTATTTCCCTTGGTGTCCCCCAGGGCTCCATTTTAGGCCCATTGTTATTTTCCATTTTCATTAATGACCTCCACCTAGCAATTCCACATGCTACCTGCATTCAATATGCAGATGACTCCACCATTATTTGCTCAGCTAATGCTCCTACTGAGCTACAATCCCTTACACAAAATGCATTTAATACAGTGGAACAATGGTTTTTAAACCGTTGCCTTCTACTTAACCCTAAAAAAAACTAAACTCCTACTTTTTACTCCTACTCGTAGGTCTGCCCCTCTTCACTTTACTCTTACATCCAACAATGGGACTCTCATATCTCCTGACACAACCACCAAACTTCTTGGAATAACCATAGATAATAATCTAAACTTTGACACTCATACTAACATCACTATAAAAACAGTAAATAATAAACTGGGATCCCTTTAAAGAATCAAACCCTTCCTTACTCCTTCAACCAAAATCGCTATAGCTAGAACTCATTTAATCACTACCTTACTCTATGCTTCACCCATATACACCAATCTCTCAAAAACAACCTAAACAAACTTGCTACTGCCTATCACTGCATTGCTAGATTTGCCACAGGATCTCCTTTTAGAACACATCACTGCAACAACCTAAAACAACTAGGATGGCTAGAGTTTCATAACCAGATACTATCTCAACAACTCACTATTAACCATAAGAGCTTGTACTACCCCACCTATACACCTATACTGACTACCCTCATTACCCCCTACAACAATCTTAAGAACCTACGCTCCTCTAATAAGCCACTTACTACTATCAACAAATCCAACAACTCAGCTGGAGATTCTCTGTTTTCTAACTCTGTAGGCAAACACTGGAACAGGCTTCCCTCTGAACTCCTATCTCTGACCTCCATAAGACTCTTTAAACTAAAAATAAAACAATTTCTCAGTACTCACTGGCTTTGCCCTTGTACTAACCCTGACTAACTGTCTTCTCTGCTCCTAACAAGAGTATATTCCACCTACTTACATCCCCTTGCTGCTTCCTATATATCTTTATTTCTCTGTATCATATGATACATTTGTATAATTTATCAACAGTATATACTTTTTTTATCCTGCTTGCAATTTGAAAACAACTATTTTGTTTTTATATGTATTGCATTGCATATCACCTCATCATGAGCTAGGTATGCTTGTAATGACAACTGTACCTAATCTGTATGTCTGTAATCTGTTTAGACCCTTTTTAACTACCGTTATAATTCTTTGAATTTGAGACAATTATTACAGTTATATATTGTGTCTGTGTATGGCTGTAACTGCTTAGAGCTATTTTACTACTGTTATACTTCTTTGAACTTGTGATTATTTTTTACTGTATAAAATTATCTGTGTTGGAGCTTTTCTCCCCGGGCCTCTACTGAAAATGGATTTTATTCCAGTTAGACTAGCCCGGTCAACAAATGCAAAATAAATAAAATAAATAATATGTTTTGTTTTTCTAGGTCTTCAACAATACACCTGCTAATTATATGCGAAATAAAAAAAATTATATGTGCAAGATAATTTCCCTTTTTCATCAACAAAAAATACCCTTGTGGTTAATAGTAAGTGATATAAAAATAAGAACACCATTTTCACTGCCAGAATAATAAGTATGATGCAAACTACACAAATGTGTTAATTGTGTATAATTATTATAAATTATTACATAAAATATTTCTCCATCACCTCATCCTTCTCCATCTGAAAAAAAGAAAGCAGGCATTTAAAAATCAGCCTTAAGATCTTTTGTTTACAGTACTGAAGCTGTTCCTCAGTATCTATAGCTTCACTGATTGCAGCAATCTCCAACCATCTCAAAGGATCATAGGATGTTACTAAGCTAATGACCTTGGGGCTCTTTCAAGCATAGCCAAGTTTTACCCTTATTTCCACAATAGGACCTATTGCCCCTGTCCAAGAGGGATACAGGTGGAACCACCCCCGGGGTGAATTTACAGTTACCCATCCAATTGTACAGACCGTATTTGAAGATGGCCAATGAGGTGCTCTGCTTGACATGAAGTGGATAACTCTCATCAAGCAAGAGAAATCTCAACAAGCTTCTATCTTTACCATGGAAAAAATGCAGCTATTTCTATTCAGCATGTTTCTATTTTTATCATGTAAGCAATTCAGATATTTCTACAACTGCCACATTACCAATCACAAGCTCCCTCTTTTCTTGTACTGTACTAATTCTGCTGATCAGATTACTGAAGGTATACATATACAAACTTCTCATTCACCCCAGGTCTTTTAATGCATGCTTCTAAACAAACATAATTTTATAACCAAATCCACCAAAATGTCAGTCTAGCATGTCATACTAATGCATAAAGTACAAATTAATCATGTTTGTAAGTCAGTCTGCAAGTCAGCATGCACCTTGCATTGTGGGGAGTGTGTCAGCACTCCCCTGATATCTACATCCAGGGTCAAACAACCTCATAAAAAGAGAAATAAGAAGCTCACTTTTTTTTCTTTCTCAGACTTGTAAAACATAGGAGATACCATTATAAAATACCAAAACAATCTCACTACATCTGATCCACTGACATACTGACTACACAAACTTTTCATCAACAGATACACAACACAGAGCATGCAATATGGCATATGGCAATGTGTAATGTTCCCTTTACAGTTATATGCCATCCTACTGAAAGTGCATGTTCATTTCAAATTACAGATCAGAAATGCAAACAGTACCTTCCTTGGTAAAGCACAATTGCTATTTTTACCAAGGAAATGATTAATGGGTGGTAAGAATATGTATTATTTTAGCAATGGCCTGCCGACAGAAACTACATTTCACTTTTGTATAACTTTATTGCTTCTGTTTATTAGTGTGCTTGGCAGCGTCATCTATAATAAAGTGTATTTCATGAAACAGAAAGTAGACAATTGCAACAATCCACATGGGACAAAGGGAACAGTTGTATTTCTTAGACACATGAAGCCTGACTGCAACAATCTGGCAGCTGGCTCATTACTTTCTGGAATGGCAGTGCTGCCCCCTGAGAATAAAACATTTTGCCTCCAGGTTTATAAATCATTCACTTGTCACTGTCAATCCGATTAATAAGGGCCAGCTTCCACATTATGACTCATTGTCCTGTAGTACTTCTACAACGTTTGCAATTGCTAGGAGCAGGTAGCCATGTTCTGATTCCTGATCCCAACTTATAATGTATGTAAATGTAATCAAAATGTTATACCAATATATTCAGTGACCCACATAAAAATAATCCCTGGGATTCATGAAGCTTGTGCCAGGTGCAGGCGTAGCATCGGTGTTCTAACACCAAAGATGGGCCGCCAAACGATTCAGGTACGAGCTGTTTCCATGTGCACTGCCTGCGTACGCTACGCCCGCACAGCTCCCGAGCCTTGTATGCTAATTACCCTATGTGCAGCACTGTAGCATGCAAATGAAGGTATGTAGCGATTCAGGAAGTGGTGCAGGCTTAGTGTAAGCATACAGAAATGTAAATTGTAGAAAACGGTTTACATCTTTGCAAACATAAAATCAGATCTATGACAGCCGAACAAACACATGTATTATATTGTTAATATATGCCAATGGCTAAATATATAGCCATTGGCATAAAAATGTACAAAATATAAAATTAACAGTTAATATATATAGTCACACTAATGCGACGTGGAACCGCAGGGCACTGGTATGCAAAGGGGATCGCAAGCAATATATAAAAATATAGAATAAAACCGCAATGAAGCACATATCACAATTTCTCCATAATAGTCAATGGCAGGCATGCTACACCATACTCATGGTGCAAGGGTTGCTAAGGGGAAATGACAGCGTTATGCACAGTAGCTAGGAATTAGTAGGCAATGCCATGCATATGAGAGGAGTAATAGTGAATCACAGAATCACAGATTCCCCGCTGGTGTAAGTATGTACCTCACAGCGTACCGTTATAACACCAAGGTGTGCCCTTGAGATAAAGATGACATCAAGAGATGGGTGTGTCGCTATTGCTGTAAGCACATTGGAGCATTGCTAAACCGGTCTGCCTGCTGCAGGATAGGGGTGTGTCAAATTGACCATAGCCATGCTTAGCTGAGAGTACACAAGGTAACCGAGTATGCATGTGAACGGAGATGAAAATGCGCGTAAACCCGGTAAATGGGTATGAGCTGCGTGCACTGCAGCTGAAACAGGAAGGATATAGGAAAGAAACAAAGAAATGCTGCAGTAGTAAAAATTGAGTAAAAATGACTAATTAACACCTAGGAGCCTACAGTGGGCCATTGACAACAGCTAACAAGGCTGCAAGCAGCTACCTGCAGAACAGGGAAGGGGAGGGGCTGTACTGCAGAGCAGAACAAAGCTTATGTGCAGTATATCAGCTACAAGGCACATTTTGCCATGACTGGGTAGGGAAAGTACAAAACAAGAAAGACAGCAGGTGGATGCATGCCTGATAATGGGAGGGGATCCAGGTCTAAAAGTGAATTAAAGGGCAACAGATTAATCAAGGCAGGCAAGTAGATCTCCACAGTAAAGACCCCACATTTGCAGTACTCATTGCAAAACCCATACTTAAGACATGCTGCAGCTGGAATAGCTCATACACACCCACTTACATCAGCAGCATCTATAGCACAATACTATAAAGTGGGAAAGCACCTCACACACATTTGTGTATTCCCATACACTCTGCACCAGTGGTGTATACAGACAGGGAACTTTTATTATGTACATGCTAGGGGCTGCCATAGCTTTGATCCACCAGCATGTGTTGGAGACTGAAGGTGGTGTGGAGGAAGATGCACACGACCACCTCAGGCACCAGAGGAGGAGGAGAGTGTTCAGACTCAGGGTAACCTACCAGGGGCTACATGATCTGGAGATAGTAGAACATTACAGGGTGGACAGGGACATCCTACAGTAACTTCTGGAGCTGTGCTGGCCACGCCTTAGAGCCAGAACAAACAGAGGGGAACCCATCCCAGTGGATATGAAGGTATGTGTAAGCCTGAGAATACTAGCTACAGGTACCTTTCAAAGACCAACTGGGGATATCATGGGGATCTCACAGGCATCAGCATCCAGGGTACTACACCAGTTCCTAATGCCATTTTACCACATGCCAATGAGCGCATATACTTCCCTCGAATGCAGGAGGAGTTGGCCAGCAATATGCGTCTCTTCCACCGTGTTGCAGAATACCCAGAGGTACTGGGTGCAATAGACTGCATGCACATACACATCAAGTCACCACCCGGTGAGCAGGGTAGGCACTACATAAACCGCAAGGGATACCCCTCCACCAACTTCCAGGTTGTGTGCAATGCCCAGGGCATTATCATGGATGTGTGTGTGTCATGGCAGCCCTGGAGGCTATCACGACTCCCACATCTGGCATGCCTAACAGCTGTATCTGTTATTTGCCAGGGGAGACATCCCAAATGGCCACCTGGTGGGGGATGCTGGCTATACACTAGAACCGTGGATGGTGACTCCCATCAGAAATGTACACTCAGCCATGCAGGAACACCATAATGAGGCACACGCACAAACCAGAATCATCATAGAGAGTGTGTCTGGGATGCTGAAATCACAGTCCCATTGCTTGGACATATCTGGTGGAGCCTTGCAGTACTCTCCAGGCACATGTGCTCGCATCTTCATAGTGTGTGCCATGCTACACAATATGGTCCTGTGGAAACAGCTGCAGCAGGGACAGAATGGTGAAGACCCTCACAACCCACCACCATTGCCAAGGGCCCCACAGGCACAGATGTACTCAGATCATGAACACCCTGAGCCAGCCCCAGTAGGCAGATGGAGGCGTGCCCAGTATGCCCATGTCTTGGCAAAGAGGGAACGTATAGCACACACACTGACAGTTTAGGCACCTAGGGACTGACACCTTTCTCCACCTGCAAACACAGTAAAAATAGATGGCACACACACAAGACTACCTGTAAATTGTCATGTATAGGCTGTCTACTGTGTGCATCCAACATAGGCAGCCCTCAACTATTGCACACACAACAGCCATTGGCACAAAGTAAGTCAACACCTGAACAGTAAATGAAGCTATCAGCATATGCAGGTACTGTATGTATAGATTCATAGGTAGGTACTTGGCCAACTGCCAGAGGCCATTCATAATCCCAGCCAAAATGTGTCAGCTTTTGCCACCCCATTGATTCATTAACTGTCCCTCTGTGGAGCAGAGCCGATGGTGGGATCCCTGGGGTGCATCTACTGTTCCCCATCCACCATTCAAGGTTTCTCTTGCAGAGTGTTAGTGAGGGGCTCTGTGTAGTGTAGTTAGGGATGTTGTTCCAAAGTATGGGGAGTGTCTGTGACAGGAAGCTGTCCCTCCAGCACCTTCCAGTTATTGTTGTGGCAAGGTTCAGCTCACTACAGTGTGTAGCTCACTGTGACATGGATTCCCATAGGTGGAGCATATCCATCAAGCCTGAGTTTGGCATGGCTGTGTTGGCCAGTGGAGATCATCTCTGGGTAAATAAGATGACAATGAGTACAGCAGGAGTTTATTCAGTCTGGCTGCATAGGCCATATGTTGGAGGCCAGTATTCCCCTTGCCAAGGTACATTCGTGGACCCCCAGCTGTTGGAAGTGTCTTCTGAGGTACATCCCACATGGGTTATTATACCCTATGATGGGACAGATGAGTGATGAGTAAAGGGGCACTATAACCCCTGTATGTCTAGATGGGAATCCTTTAGTAATCAGATGGCCTACATAGAAAGATGTCCTAACTACTGTGGAGATATGATTGTCAAATGGGAGATCACTATCTACCTTAGTCCCCAGATACCCCATTACCTCGTCTGTATTAAAGTGTCTGCCACTTATGTGTTAATACGTTGTTGCCAATTCCACAATGGAATGACTATACAGTTAGTGGCACTTGGCTGGAGGCCATGTCATTGGCACCCTATGACGTTCTCTGTGAGGCCCCTTGAGGGATGTCTGTGTCACCTGGACTATCAATCATGGCTTCCAGTTCGCAGTCATTGCCAAACATGGTCTGCCATAGTCCACCTGTATTTGCCTGTACATCTGAGATGTATATGCCAAATAGTAGGGCTCCCAGGACTGAATCCTGTGGGACACCAGTTGTGACTGGTCCAGAGTTGGACCTGGAAACTGCTAGTCATACCATGTGGGTTCTGTGTGTAAGCCCATTGGCAACCCAACCTGTGATGTATGGGTGAATGTACAGGTTGGTATCAATAATACCTGAGTGGGGCATGGTATCAAAAGCCTTGGCGAGGACCAGGTAGTATGTGTGAACCACCTCCCCCATCATCTAACTTCTTGGTGATTGTATGTAAGACATCAAACAGCTTCAGTAGGCTTGAACTGCACTCAACCAAGTTGACCTGGGTTGGGTCACGTGTTCACAGGTTACCAATGTCATTGTTAATGAGTGCCATGAGGATGCGAACCATACCATTGCAGACCAGGCTAGTCAGACTTATGGGGTGGTAGTTACCATGGTCAGTTGTGATTCCACCTTGATGGAGTGGAATAACCGTTGCCACGTGCCAGTGTATGGGCATGTAGCCTCTGGAGAGGCTAAGGTAGGAATCCTTAATTAGGTGGGGGGCAGGTTGTCTTGTACAGTTTGCAAGATGCAGTCTGGGTCAACATCTGCCTCCATTGATGCTGTGTTCTGCTGTTAGAGAGGGCCATTTCCACCTGTGTGTCTCTGATGGTTGGGATACTGTACCTTTCGGGTAGTGTTGTGGGCTCTTTAGGGTGTGAAGTATGCACCGAATGATTCTGCATGGATGTTGGTGATATTAGTAGGGTCAGCATATTTTGTGCTATATTTCACCGACACAGTGCAAATCTGTGTGTCACCACATAGATCCTTGACATAGCCAAAGAAGGCTTTGTGGTTATCTTTCAAATCCTTGCGTATTCTCCTGCTGATGTTAGCATTGGATGATGTCATGAGGGACCTACGTTTCATACTAATAGTGGTCACAGATGTCTGCCCTTCATCAGATTTGCTGTGTGTCTGGAACACTGTCCTACTTCTGTAGTATAGCCTGTTTATTGCAGAGGTCCACCAGACCGGTGTCCTTGTCTAGGAGGACTGAGTCTTGGTTTACCAGTGATGGCATGATCCATATATCCATGTAGGTGCTTATAGACTGCATTTGTAAATCTGTCTGTATCTTTAGCAGTGTTTCCTTTAGCGTGGGGGCTGTGAAACCCCCCACCCCTGTCACTAGTAGTCTACATTTAGCTGTAGGAAAGGTATACACTGTGGTATTCGTGGGTGTGGAAACAGTGAATAGTTTATGGTCAGATCTTACAAGTGACTGGTTAACCTCCGCTGTGGTGCACCTGTTGCCCATGTTGGTAATGACCACTTCTAGTAGTTTCCACCCCACATTAAGGAGGTTACCACCTGATACAGGGCATATGAGGTGATAAATTCCAGGAAGCGCTGGGCCTGGAAGTGAGTACTGGAGTACGTTTCCCAGTTAATAGTATGGTAGTTGACATCGACCAATGCCAGGGTGTGCGTTAGGACTGTCATGTTCTCTACTGTCTCCAGGTAGGTGGAGTGGAGGTCCTGGGTCATGGAGAGTGATCCGTAGCAGGACACAGTTTACATTGCATTTGTGGCTGATGTTAGCTGCACATGGATGATCAGAGAGGTATCATGCTGCCCCACAAACCTGGAGGTGTAGGTATCCCTGATGAATATGGATACAGCCCCTCCATGTCTGTCAGTTCATGTTCTGTGGCTCAAATGTGTGGTATGGGTTGTAGTCTGGTAGTGCTGGTGTACTCTCTGGAGCCTTAAGACAGATTTCAGTTAATGCACAGATGTTTATGTCCATCCTGAGGAGTGTTGTGAGTGCATGCATGTTGTGATTACAACCCCTGGTGTTGAGTAGCATAGTCCTCATTGAATCTGCTATTGTGCTGTTTACGGAGCTGGTATTCACCTTCAAGACTCTCCTAAATAAGGCACCATGGGTGCGCCAATAGCCTTGGCCAGTATTCCAAAGCCTAAAGCTGACACATAGGCCGGTATGGTATCGTTGCATGCATGTTCCCCATCTGTGCTTGTTTTTCATCTCCCCTGTTTGTAACCTACTGGTAAGCAATAGAAAGCCTTAAACTTATACAAGTCTTCTAGCTTCCAAGATAGGCTTTTGGAGTGACTAAGTATCAGTGTTTTGTATGTTCTTGCTCTACTCAACTGTTTCCTGACTACATGGTGATTTCTCACTGTATATTGTGATCTGAAGGTCTGGTTATTCACATATTATGGCTATGATGGCCTGCATGTTAGAGGTTCACAGATAGCCTACTACCTATCTGCCCAAGGGCAATTAGAAGCATAGCTACAGTGTGTTGGCTTTCCCTGCACCATTGATGAAGTAACTGAGCCTCTGTCAAGCATAGCCAATGAAGAAATTCCAGGCAGAGTTGCTGGAAGCTGTTGAAGACTGGGGTTGTGGAGGGTGATAGGGGCACTTACTGATCTAAAGAGGGCATGTTAAATGTGACAATTCAACACCATTCAATTCCCCCAACAGATCTCGCAGCTATCAAACTAGACAGGCTCCCCCACCCCTTGGCTGTATGGTTCTGGGACACATGATCCCAGGGGTGTATAGTCTGTTACCCATTCACACAACAAGGCTTCCCTTGAAGTGTGTCAGTAAGGGGTTATGCCTAATGTAGTTAGGAATGTAATGTATTGTCTCATATTTCAAGAGTACGTGAAGCTCAGTGAGTTTGGGGGCCTCCGCCCTTTGCTTAGCCTTGCTTACACAGAAATCATTTAAATAGGAAATAGGTGGAAGCAACGTTAATGTCAATAGTGTAATGGTTACAGCATCCGCATAGTATCTGTGTATACAAGGTTACAATTCCTATAAAGGCAGGGATGTTTATCATGTGCAAAAGTATACCTTGACCACAGCTTGCATATACAGGTAGTAATCGTCTGTATAATAAACATTTGAAACACCCATATAAACGCATGTGTTCTGGAGAGTACAGTCAACAGAGAATGTAATGTTATGTCAGCACATAGTGAATGTTATGTCACTGACATGTATATATCTGGAGTAGTTAGCGGATGTGGCTGTGTTTGCGCACACAGGTTATACATTATAAAGTTTGTTTAACTGTGTTTAACTGCTGCTATAATGTCACACAAAGACTTTTAAACATGCTTACAACTGCTTAAATGAGCCTTATTCTGCAGTAAAAAACATTTGTAAATCATCGCAGGTGTCGAACCCTGGACCATGCATACTATAGTCATGGGACTTACCACTAAGCCATCCGAGGTATATACATGCTTCATGGTCTTGAGACTACACCTCATACCATATGCATTTCACTGAAATGATCACAAATGGGACAGTCACTTTGTGTACATATGTACAGTACATTGTAATGTACTGTAGTTTGTGAACCAACACATTCCAGTCTACATATGTGTTACAAACTAATACGATATATATATATATATATATATATATATATATATATATATATATATATATGTATGTATGCATGTCAGTGATGTCTGCACATATATATATATATATATATATATATATATATATATATATATATATACATATATATATATATATATATATATATGTATATGTATATGTGTGTATATATATATATATATATATATATATATATATATTATACAGTTACATCAATAGCCATATATATAAACATCTATAAACACACTTCGTGACACAGAAGCACTCCAAAGAAAATGTAGTGTGCGCAAAACACATGCAGCTCTGGTATTATAACAATTAATATTAACCGAATTCACCATAGAAGGGGTGGTTGTTGTGTATGTGAAGATTGGGGTGGGGGAGGAATGATGGGTAATGCAATCATGCATCAAGAAGGGCCTGGGTCGGATGTCCAATAAGTGAACTTGAGGGGTATACATGGAGTATGGGGACAATATAAAAAGGACACAAAGCAAGAACCTTTTTCATTTATAATACACCCTGTCATGTCACATTGCAACATA